>NC_053396.1:68789489-68828835 GCF_905171765.1 Bufo bufo
CCGAACATTTCCGGGAAGTTCGGCCGAACTTCTCGAACCCGAACATCCAGGTGTTCGCTCAACTCTAAATATAACCCCTGTATATAAAGGGTGTATCTTACACGCCCTGACCCACACTAGGCAGCAATTAAAGATTTGTGCCCAAAATGGCTGTATTTAAAATAACTGAATATAACCCCTGTATACAGGGAGTGCAGAATTATTAGGTAAGTTGTATTTTTGAGGATTAATTTTATTATTGAACAACCACCATGTTCTCAATGAACCCAAAAAACTCATTAATATCAAAGCTGAATATTTTTGGAAGTAGTTTTTAGTTTGTTTTTAGTTTTAGCTATTTTGGGGGGATATCTGTGTGTGCAGGTGACTATTACTGTGCATAATTATTAGGCAACTTAACAAAAAACAAATATATACCCATTTCAATTATTTATTTTTACCAGTGAAACCAATATAACATCTCAACATTCACAAATATACATTTCTGACATTCAAAAACAAAACAAAAACAAATCAGTGACCAATATAGCCACCTTTCTTTGCAAGGACACTCAAAAGCCTGCCATCCATGGATTCTGTCAGTGTTTTGATCTGTTTACCATCAACATTGCGTGCAGCAGCAACCACAGCCTCCCAGACACTGTTCAGAGAGGTGTACTGTTTTCCCTCCTTGTAAATCTCACATTTGATGATGGACCACAGGTTCTCAATGGGGTTCAGATCAGGTGAACAAGGAGGCCATGTCATTAGATTTTCTTCTTTTATACCCTTTCTTGCCAGCCACGCTGTGGAGTACTTGGACGCGTGTGATGGAGCATTGTCCTGCATGAAAATCATGTTTTTCTTGAAGGATGCAGACTTCTTCCTGTACCACTGCTTGAAGAAGGTGTCTTCCAGAAACTGGCAGTAGGACTGGGAGTTGAGCTTGACTCCATCCTCAACCCGAAAAGGCCCCACAAGCTCATCTTTGATGATACCAGTCCAAACCAGTACTCCACCTCCACCTTGCTGGCGTCTGAGTCGGACTGGAGCTCTCTGCCCTTTACCAATCCAGCCACGGGCCCATCCATCTGGCCCATCAAGACTCACTCTCATTTCATCAGTCCATAAAACCTTAGAAAAATCAGTCTTGAGATATTTCTTGGCCCAGTCTTGACGTTTCAGCTTGTGTGTCTTGTTCAGTGGTGGTCGTCTTTCAGCCTTTCTTACCTTGGCCATGTCTCTGAGTATTGCACACCTTGTGCTTTTGGGCACTCCAGTGATGTTGCAGCTCTGAAATATGGCCAAACTGGTGGCAAGTGGCATCTTGGCAGCTGCACGCTTGACTTTTCTCAGTTCATGGGCAGTTATTTTGCGCCTTGGTTTTTCCACACGCTTCTTGCGACCCTGTTGACTATTTTGAATGAAATGCTTGATTGTTCGATGATCACGCTTCAGAAGCTTTGCAATTTTAAGAGTGCTGCATTCCTCTGCAAGATATCTCACTATTTTTGACTTTTCTGAGCCTGTCAAGACCTTCTTTTGACCCATTTTGCCAAAGTAAAGGAAGTTGCCTAATAATTATGCACACCTGATATAGGGTGTTGATGTCATTAGACCACACCCCTTCTCATTACAGAGATGCACATCACCTAATATGCTTAATTGGTAGTAGGCTTTCGAGCCTATACAGCTTGGAGTAAGACAACATGCATAAAGAGGATGATGTGGTCAAAATACTCATTTGCCTAATAATTCTGCACGCAGTGTATAAAGGGTGTATCTCACAATGACATCTGCAGCAAAGGCTGCCAAATAATTTTTTTTTGCCCAAACGGGTGTTTGTTTAACCCCTTAAGGAGCCCTATTTCACATTAAGGACTTGGCCATTTTTTGCAAATCTGACCAGTGTAAATTTAAGTGCTGATAATTTTAAAACGCTTTGACTTATCCAGGCCATTCTGAGATTGTTTTTTCGTCACATATTGCACTTCATGACACTGGTAAAATGAAGTAAAAAAAAAAATTCATTTTAATTTATAGAAAAATACCAAATTTACCAAAAATTTGTAAAAAATTGCAAATTTCCAAGTTTCAATTTCTCTACTTCTATAATACATAGTAATACCTCCAAAAATAGTTATTACTTTACATTCCCCATATGTCTACTTCATGTTTGGATCATTTTGGGAATTATATTTTATTTTTTGGGGATGTTACAAGGCTTAGAAGTTTAGAAGCAAATCTTGAAATTTTTCAGAAATTTTCAAAAACCCAATTTCAGGTCTGAAGTCACTTTGTGAGGCTTACATAATAGAAACCACCCAAAAATGACCCTATTCTATAAACTACTTCCCTCAAGGTATTCAAAACTGATTTTACTAACTTTGTTAACCCTTTAGGTGTTCCACAAGAATTAATGGAAAATAGAGATACAATTTCAAAATTTCACTTTTTTGGCAGATTTTCCATTTTAATATTTTTTTTCCAGTTACAAAGCAAGGGTTAACAGCCAAACTAAACGCAATATTTATGGCCCTAATTCTTTAGTTTACAGAAACACCCCATATGTGGTCATAAACTGCTGTACGGGCACACGGCAGGCCGCAGAAGTAAAGTAATGCCATGCGGTTTTTGGAAGGCAGGTTTTGCTGGACTGGTTTTTTTGACACCATGTCCCATTTGAAGCCCCCCTGATGCACCCCTAGAGTAGAAACTCCATTAAAGTGGCCCCATCTAAGAAACTACACCCCTCAAGGTATTCAAAACTGATTTTACAAACGTTGTTAACCCTTTAGGTGTTCCACAAGAATTAATGGAAAATAGAGATACAATTTTAAAATTTCACTTTTTTGGCAGATTTTCCACTTTAATAATTTTTTTCCAGTTACAAAGCAAGGGTTAACAGCCAAATCAAACTCATTATTTATGGCCCTGATTCTTTAGTTTACAGAAACACCCCACATGTGGTCGTACACCGCTGTACGGGCACACGGCAGGGCGCAGAAGGAAAGGAATG
This sequence comes from Bufo bufo, assembly GCF_905171765.1. NCBI lineage: Eukaryota > Metazoa > Chordata > Amphibia > Anura > Bufonidae > Bufo > Bufo bufo. Next base: position 68,792,488 of record NC_053396.1, read on the forward strand.
CCATACGGTTTTAGGAAGGCAGGTTTTGCTGAACTGTTTTTTTTTACACCATCTCCCATTTTTAGCCCCCCTAATGCACCCCTAGAGTAGAAACTCCATAAAAGTGGCCCCATCTAAGAAACTACACCCCTCAAAGTATTCAAAACTGATTTTCAAACGTCGTTAGCCCTTTAGGTGTTCCACAAGAGTTATTGGCAAATGGAGATGAAATTTCAGAATTAAAATTTCTTGGCAAATTTTTTATTTTAATCCATTTTCCCCAGTAACAAAGCAAGGGTTAACAGCCAAACAAAACTTAATATTTATGGCCCTGATTCTGTAGTTTACAGAAACACCCCATATGTGGTCGTAAACTGCTGTACGGGCACACGGCAGGGTGCAGAAGGAAAGGAATGCCATATGGTTTTTGGAAGGCAGATTTTGCTGGACAGTTTTTTTTTTTTACACCATGTCCCATTTGAAGCCCCCCTGATGCGCCTCTAGAGTAGAAACTCCAAATAATTGACCCCATTTTAGAAACTACGGGATAGAGTGGCAGTATTGTTGGTACTAGTTTAGGGTACATATGATTTTTGGTTGCTCTATATTACACTTTTTGTGAGGCAAGGTAACAAGAAATAGCTGTTTTGGCACCATTTTTATTTTTTGTTATTTACAACATTCATCTGACAGGTTAGATCATGTGATATTTTTATAGACCAGGTTGTCACGAATGCGGCGATACCTAATATTTATACTTTTTTTATTTATGTAAGTTTTACACAATGATTTCTTTTTTGAAACAAAAAAATCATGTTTTTGTGTTTCCATAGTCTGAGAGCCATAATTTTTTCAGTTTTTGGGCGATTACCTTGGGTAGGGTATGATTTTTGCGGGATAAGATGACGGTTTTATTGGCACTATTTTAGGGGGCGTGTGACTTTTTGATCGCTTGCTATTACACTTTTTGTGATGTAAGGTGACAAAAAATGGCTTTTTTTTATACCATTTTTATCTTTTACGGTTTTCACCTGAGGGGTTAGGTCATGTGATATTTTTATAGAGCAAGTTATTACGGACGCTGCGGTACCTAATATGTATATATTTTTTTATTTATGTAAGTTTTACACAATGATTTCATTTTTGAAGCAAAAAAAATCATGTTTTAGTGTTTCCATAGTCTGAGAGCCATAATTTTTTTCTGTTTTTGGGCGATTACCTTGGGTATGGTATGATTTTTGCGGGCTGAGATGACGGTTTTATTGGCACTATTTTGGGGGTGTGTGTGACTTTTTGATCGCTTGCTATAACACTTTTTGTGATGTAAGGTGACAAAAAATGGTTTATTTAGCACAGTTTTTATTTTAAATTTTTTACGTTGTTCATCTGAGGGGTTAGGTCATGTGATATTTTTATAGAGCCGGTCGATATGGACGCGGCGATACCTAATATGTATACTTTTTATTATTTATGTAAGTTTTACACAATAATATCATTTAAAAAAATAAAAATAAAAAATGTTTTAGTGTCTCCATATTCTGAGAGCCATAGTTTTTTCAGTTTTTGGGCGATTATCTTAGGTAGGGTCTCGTTTTTTGCGAGATGAGATGACGGTTTGATTCGCACTATTTTGGGGTGCATATGACTTTCTGATCGCTTGCTATTAAACTTTTTGTGATGTAAGGTGACATTTTTTTTTTTATTTAGCACAGTTTTTATTTTTTATTTTTTACAGTGTTCATCTGAGGGGTTAGGTCATGTGATTTTTATAGTGCCGGTCGATACGGACGTGGCGATACCTAATATGTATACTTTTTTTTATTTATGTAAGTTTTACACAATAACAGCTTTTTTAAAACAAAAAATTATGTTTTAGTGTCTCCATATTCTGAGCCATAGTTTTTTTTATTTTTTGGGCGATTGTCTCAGGTAGGGGCTCATCTTTTGCGGGATAAGGTGACGGTTAGATTGGTACTATTTTGGTGGGCAAACGCCTTTTTGATCGCTTGCTGTTGTACTTTTTGTGATGTGAGGTGACAATAAAATGGTTTATTTAGCACAGTTTTTATTTTTTATTTTTTACGGTGTTCATCTGAGGGGTTAGGTCATGTGATATGTTTATAGAGCCGGTCGATACGGACGCGGAGATACCTATTATGTCTGCTTTTTTTCCCCCCTATTTTTTCCCTATTTTTTTAACTTTATTTGGGGAAAATTATGTTTTTGTTTATTTTTACTTGAAACTTTAAATTTTTTTGGGGGGAAACTTTATTTTTTTTACTTTTTCTTTACTTAATTTTTTGTCCCACTTTGGGACTTCAACTTTTGGTGGTCTAATCCCTTTTACAATGCTTTCCAATACTTCTGTATTGGAATGCATTGGCTGTATGAGTAATACTGTGTGTATTACTCATGCAGCTTCCGGCCTGTGAGATCCAGGGGGCTGGATCTCACAGGCTCGTCACCGGAAGGCAGCGCAGATGCCTCAGGAAGGCATCGCGCTGCCTTCCATGCCATTGGGTCCCCCCCACAGTCCCACGGGGACCCGATGGTACGCTGGATCACCTCCACTACCACAGGTAAAAGCCGCAAACCGTAGGTCTGACTTGACCTGCGGTTTGCGGCAATCGACAATGCGGGGGGGGGCACATGACTTCCCCTGGCGTTGTGACAGGATGCCCGCTGAATGATTTCAGCGGACATCCTGTTCCGATTAACCCCGCCGCGCCGCAATTTTAAACCTAGGACGTATCGGTACGCCCTGGGTCCGAAGGACTCGGCAAACATGGCGTACCGGTATGTCCTAAGTCCTTAAGGGGTTAATAACTGAATATGACAGCAGTATATAACCCTGGAATTTCAAACGTCTTGATACTGCAAGGGATGTAAAATGGTGTATTTTGGCAAAAAAGTGTGTTTTTAAAAACCCAGAAAATTATGGCTGTATTTCTAGCTTAAATTGCACACTGACTAATCCAGATGTTGTATATTGCCAAAAAAAATTGTTTTTTTACTAACAGAATATGAAAGTTTTATATAACGTTTGAATTTCACACGTCCAGATGCAGCTAGGAATGTAAAATAGTGTATTTTGCACAACAAGGGTGTTTTAAAAAACCCAGAAAATGATGGCTGTATTTCTAGCTTAAATTGCACACTGACTAATCCTGCAAATGCACCAGATGTTGTTTATTGCCAAAAAAGGGTGATTTTTTACAACCAGATTATTAGTGCAGTTTTCCAAGATTGGATTAAAATGTCACAAAAGCTCAGATGCAGTGCTGGTGCACTGAGCTTGCATAAAATGGCCGCCGCCGCCCACCTAACTAACAGACGGATAAAAGTTATTTTTTTTTGGTCACTGGGTCAGGGCAGGGTAAAAAGATTGTGCCCTGCACCCACACAACTAAATTTATGTTGATCGCAGAGTTAGATTCACGTTCTGAACCAAAGATTCTCTCCTATTCTCTCCCTGAAATTACCAGCCGCATCCTCTCCCTACACTAGTAACAGCAGAGTGACGTGCAGCGCTACGTGACTCAAGCTTATATAGATGCTGGGTCACATGCTGCACTAGCCAATCACAGTCATGCCATTAGTAGGCTTCTAAGGGCACAGAGTTAAACGCTTGTTGATTGGCTGCTCTTTTCAAAAAGCGCCAAGAAAGCGCCGAACACCAAACCCGAACACGAACTTTTACGGAAATGTTCGGGTCCGGGATCCAAAAATCCTCAAGTTCCGTACGAACCCGAACTGTACAGTTCGGGTTCGCTCAACCCTAAAGATGAACATAAAATGACATTCAATGACGTTCTCAGCAAAAAAAACTTTATGAATGTTGCCCTTGATTGTCTGATCCAGGCTGTCTCTCAGCCTCTGGATCAATCTGGGGAATCCCTCTCCTTCACTTCCTCCCAATGTCATATAATCCTCCATCTTCTTCCTTCCTCATGGTACTCATTGATATGCATAAGAAGTAACCATGGAGCTCTGTAGCAAAATATGGATGAGCCCCTAAATAGTTAGCATTAGAACATAACTTGCCTCAAGAAGTAGTAACACACACTTGATAATTTTGATTCATTGTTATCATTTTTTAGCCATACCAATTACTAAAAAACATGATGCTACCATTTCATCCGAAGTGACAACAAGTAAGTGATCTATTTATATTTTATCTCCTCTGTACAGTGTGCATCTCTATTATATATAGTACAATATAAAAACTAATATAAAGTATGTAAAAAAGGATAAAAACAAGCACATCTTTCTGCAGCCTATAATATGTCTATAGAAATATAATATGCCAGTTTCACATACACCATAATATGCTGAAGAGGATCAAATGGAATAGTAAGTTATTAGCAGAATTACCCGGTTTAACACTGGTATATTTTGACTATTTAATTTAATGTTTGTGTGTGTGGTTAAAAGATATCCACAGTATCCCCCATAACAATGACCTCCCCAACTCCCCTCCCCCTTAACTGTGACCTCCATAGTGCCCGGCCCATTTAACATTTACCTCCACAGCAGCATGCCCCTTTAACAGTGACCATCACAATGCCCGCCCCTTTAACAGTGACCTCCACAGTGCCCGCCTCTTTAACAAAGATCATTCCTTTAACAGTAACCTTCATAGTGGCCGCCCCTTTAACAGTGACCTTCACAGTGCTTGCCCCTTTTACAGTGACCTTCACAGTGCTTGCCCCTTTAAGAGTGACGTCCACTGTGCCCGCCCCTTTTACAGTGACCTTCACAGTGCCCACCCCATTAACAGTGACTTCCACAGTGCCCGCCCCTTTAACAGTGACCTCCACAATGCCCACCCCTTTAACAGTGCCTGCCCTTTAAACAGTGACCTTTACAGTGCCCCCCCATTAAAATTGACCACACTTTTAACATTGACCTTTACAGTGCCTGCCCCTTTAACAGTGACCTTCACAGTGCCCGCCCCTTTAACATTGATCATTTCTTTAACAGTGACCTTCATAGTGGCGGCCCCTTAAACAGTGACCTTTACAGTGCTTGCACCTTTAACAGTGACCTCCATAGTCTCTGCCCCTTTAAGAGTGATGTCCACAGTCCCCGCCCCTCTAACAGGAACCTCCACTGTGCCCGCACCTTTAACAGTGACTTCCACAGGTCCCGCCCCTTTTAACAGTGACCTCCACAATGCCCACCCCTTTAACAGTGCCTGCCCCTTTAACAGTGGCCTCCACAGTGCCCGCCCCTTTTACAGTGACCTCTACAGTTTCCTCCCCTTTAACCTTGATCACCCCTTTAACAGAGACCTTCATAGTGGCGGCCCCTTTAACAGTGACCTTCACAGTGCTTCCCTGTTTAACAATGACTTCCACAGTGCCCACCCCTTTAACAGTGACCTCCACAATGCCCGCCCCATTAACAGTTCCTGCCCCTTTAACATTGACCTCCACAGTGCTTGCCCCTTTAACATTGACCACCCCTTTAAAATTGACCTTCACAGTGCCTGCCGCTTTAACAGTAACTTCCACAGTGCCTGCCCCTTTAACATTGACTTCCACAGTGCCCGCCCCTTTAACAGTGACCTCCACAGTGCCCGCCCCTTTAACCTTGATCACCCTTTTAACAGTGACCTTCATAGTGGCCGCCCCCTTTAACAGTGACTTCCACAGTGCCTGCCCCTTTAACAGTGACCTCCGCAGTGCCTGCCCCATTAACAATTACCTCCACAGTGCCCATCCCTTTAGCAGTGAACTCCACAGTGCCCATCTTTTTAATAGTTGCCCCTGCCCCATGCATGTAATAGTGTAGTTGTGCCGTCATATGTCATATGACTGAATATTTAAGGACCTGCGAACTGCTAAAACCTGTAATCAGTTGTTATGGCAACCTGGGGTAGGACCTGCGAGCTTCTATTGGCTGAGGGCTAAGGGCATGTGATCGTGTAAATGGCAATTCAGATTTAAGTGAAAGGCTTGCTGGTTTCTATAGGCTAATGGGGGTCATTTTTGGGAATATCTCAGGAACGGTACGTCCTAGACAGCTGAGATCTGATCGAAAACCTTCCTGGACACCTGTGTGCCAAATTTGGTGAAGATCGGTCCAGTTGTTTGGTCGCGCATAAATAACGTCCAGACAGATAGTCTCTTATAAATATAAAAATGAGTTTCTATCAGAAGGACCCAGCTTCGCACAGTTTCCGTGTCATAGTGGCCGCCCCTTTAACAGTGATTTCCACAGTGCCCGCCCCTTTTTATTTTTTACGGTGTTCATCTGAGGGGTGATACTTTTATAGAGCCGATCGATACGGACGCGGCAATACCAAATATGTATACTTTTTTTTATTTTTGTAAGTTTTACACAATAACAGCTTTTTTAAAACAAAATAAATTATGTTTTAGTGTCTCCATATTCTGAGCCATAGTTTTTTATTTTTTGGGCGATTGTCTTAGGTAGGGGCTCATTTTTTGCGGGATGAGGTGACGGTTAGATTGGTACTATTTTGGTGGGCAACCGCCTTTTTGATCGCTTGCTGTTGTACTTTTTGTGATGTAAGGTGAAAAAAATATGGTTTATTTAGCACAGTTTTTTTTTTTTTTACGGTGTTCATCTGAGGGGTTAAATCATGTGATGTGTTTATAGAGCCGGTCGATACAGACGCGGTGATACCTAATATGTATACTTTTTTTTCCTATTTTTTACCAATTTTTTTTACTTTATTTGGGTAAAATGACGTTTTTGTTTATTTTTACTTGAAACTTTAAATTTTTTGGGGGGAAAACTTAATTTTTTCAACTTTTTTTTCACTTTATTTTTTGTCCCACTTTGGGACTTGAACTTTTGGGGGTCTAATCCCTTTACAATGCATTCCAATACTTCTGTATTGGAATGCATTGGCTGCCTTCCTTAGGCATCGTGCTACCTTCCATGCCATCGGGTCCCCCCTACAGCCGCATGGAAACCCGATGGCACCGCCGATCGCAGCTGCAAACCGCAGGTAAAAGCCGCAAACCGCAGGTCTGAATTGATCGCCGACACTCCCCCCGCGCACCGGGTTCCGATCACCGCCCGCCGGGCGGTGGTGATCAAGAATACACATGAGGTACCGGTACGTCATGTGTCCTTAAGTATTAGGACAACATGCCGTATCGGTACGTCATGTGTCCTGAAGAGGTTAACAGTGACCGCCCCTTTAACAGTGACTTTCACAATGACTGCCCCTTTAACAGTAACCTCCCCCTTAACTACTACTTTCACAGTGCCCACCCCTTTCACAGTGAATTTCACAGTGCCCACCCCTTTAACAGTGACTTTCACAGTGACCGCTCCTTTAACAAAGATTTTGACACTGACCTCCACTTAAACAGTGACTTTCACAGTGGCCGCCCCTTTAACAGTGACCGTGACTTTTACAGTGACCGCCCCTTTAACAGTGACTTTTACAGTGACCGCCCCTTTAACAATGACTTTCACAGCGACCATCCCTTCAACAGTAACTTTTACAGTGACCGCCCCTCTAACAGTTACCGCCCCTTTAGCAATGGCTTTCACAGTGACCGCCCCTTTAACAGTGACTTTCACAGTGACTGCCCCTTTAACAGTGACCGCCCCTTTAGCAATGACTTTCACAGTGACCGCGCCTTAAACAGTGACTTTCACAGTGCCCGCCCCTTTAACGGAGACCTCTACAGTGTCCTCCCCTTTAAAAGTGACTTTCACAGTGACTGCACATTTAACAGTAACTTTCACAGTGACCGCCCCTATAAATGTGACTTTCACAGTGACCGCCTCTTTAACAGTGACTTTCACATTGACCGCCCCTTTAAAAGGGACTTTCACAGTGACCGCCCCTTTAACAGTGACCGCCCCTTTAGCAATGACTTTCACAGTAACTGCCCCTTTAACAGTGACTTTCACAGTGCCCGCCCCTTTAACAGAGACCTCCACAGTGCCCTCCCCTTCAACAGTGACTTTCACAGTGACCGCCCCTTTAACAGTGAGCACCCCTTTAACAGTGACTTTCACAGTGACCGCTCCTTTAACAGAGACCTCCACAGTGCCCTTCCATTTAAAAGTGACTTTTACAGTGACCGGCCCTTTAACAGTGACTTTCACATTGACCACCCCTTTAACAGTGACTTTTAAAGTGACCGCCCCTTTAACAGTGACTTTTACAGTGACCGCCTTTTTAACAATGACTTTCACAGCGACCACCCCTTCAACAGTGACTTTCACAGTGCCCGCTCCTTTAACAGAGACCTCCACAGTGCCCTCCCCTTTAAAAGAAACTTTTACAGTGACTGCCCCTTTAACAGTGACTTTCACAGTGACCGCCCCTTTAACAGTGACTTTCACATTGACCGCCCCTTTAACAGTGACTTTCACAGAGACCGTTCCTTTAACAGTAACTTTTACAGTGACTGCCCCTCTAACAGTGACCGCCCCTTTAGCAATGACTTCCAGAGTGACCGCCCCTTAAACAGTGACTTTCACAGTGCCCGCCCCTTTAACAGAGACCTCTACAGTGCCCTCCCCTTTAAAAGTGACTTTCACAATGACTGCACCTTTAACAGTGACTTTCACAGTTACCGCCCCTATAAATGTGACTTTCACAGTGACCGCCCCTTTAACAGTGACTTTCACAGTAACCACCCTTTTAACAGTGACTTTCACAGTGCCAGCCCCTTTAACAGAGACCTCTACAGTGCTCTCCTCTTTAAAAGTGACTTTCACAGTGACTGCCCCTTTAACAGTGACTTTCACAGTGACCGCCCCTTTAACCACCTCCCGACCGCCTAACGCACGGATGCGTCCGGAAGGTGGTTGATTCATTCCTCCTGGACGCATCCGTGCGTCATCTCGCGAGACGCGAGATTTCCTGTGAACGCGCGCACACAGGCGCGCGCGCTCACAGGAACGGAAGGTAAGAAAGTGGATCTCCAGCCTGCCAGCGGCGATCGTTCGCTGGCAGGCTGGAGATGTGTTTTTTTTAACCCCTAACAGGTATATTAGACGCTGTTATGATAACAGCGTCTAATATACCTGCTACCTGGTCCTCTGGTGGTCCCCTTTGTTTGGATCGACCACCAGAGGACACAGGTAGCTCAGTAAAGTAGCACCAACCACCACTACACTACACCCCCCCCGTCACTTATTAACCCCTTATTCACTCCTGATCACCCCAGATCACCCCAGATCACCCCAGATCACCCCAGATCACCCCATATAGACTCCCTGATCACCCCCCTGTCATTGATCACCCCCCAGTTATTGATAACCCCCTGTAAAGCTCCATTCAGAGGTCTGTATGAATTTTACGGGTCCACTGATAGATGGATCGGATCCGCAAAACACATACGGACATCTGAATGGAGCCTTACAGGGGAGTGATCAATGACGGAGGTGATCACCCCATATAGACTCCCTGATCACCCCCCTGTCATTGTTCACCCCCCTGACATTGATCACCCCCCTGTAAGGCTGCATTCAGACGTCCGCATGAATTTTACGGATCCACTGATAGATGGATCGGATCCGCAAAACACATACACACGTCTGAATGGAGCCTTACAGAGGAGTGATCAATGACGGAGGTGATCACCCCATATAGACTCCCTGATCACCCCCCTGTCATTGATCACCCCCCTGTAAGGCTGCATTCAGATGTCCGTATGATTTTTACGGATCCACTGATACATGGATCGGATCCGCAAAACACATACGGACATCTGAATGGAGCCTTACAGGGGGGTGATCACCCCATATAGACTCCCTGATCACCCCCCTGTCATTGATCACCCCCCTGTCATTGATCACCCCCCTGTCAGGCTGCATTCAGATGTCCGTATGATTTTTACGGATCCACTGATACATGGATCGGATCCGCAAAACACATACGGACATCTGAATGGAGCCTTATAGGGGGGTGATCAATGACAGGGGGGTGATCACCCCATATAGACTCCCTGATCACCCCCCTGTCATTGATCACCCCCCTGTCAGGCTGCATTCAGATGTCCGTATGATTTTTACGGATCCACTGATACATGGATCGGATCCGCAAAACACATACGGACATCTGAATGGAGCCTTATAGGGGGGTGATCAATGACAGGGGGGTGATCACCCCATATAGACTCCCTGATCACCCCCCTGTCATTGATCACCCCCCTGTCAGGCTGCATTCAGATGTCCATATGATTTTTACGGATCCACTGATACATGGATCGGATCCGCAAAACACATACGGACATCCGAATGGAGCCTTATAGGGGGGTGATCAATGACAGGGGGGAAATCAATGACAGGGGGGTGATCACCCCATATAGACTCCCTGATCACCCCCCTGTCATTGATCACCCCCCTGTCATTGATCACCCCCCTGTAAGGCTCCATTCAGACATTTTTTTGGCCCAAGTTAGCGGAAATTATTATTTTTTTCTTACAAAGTCTCATATTCCACTAACTTGTGTCAAAAAATAAAATCTCACATGAACTCACCATACCCCTCACGGAATCCAAAAGCGTAAAAATTTTTAGACATTTATATTCCAGACTTCTTCTCACACTTCAGGGCCCCTAGAATGCCAGGGCAGTATAAATACCCCACATGTGACCCCATTTCGGAAAGAAGACACCCCAAGGTATTCCGTGAGGGGCATATTGAGTCCATCAAAGATTGAAATTTTTGTCCCAAGTTAGCGGAAAGGGAGACTTTGTGAGAAAAAAATAAAAAATATCAATTTCCGCTAACTTGTGCCAAAAAAAAAACATTTCTATGAACTCGCCATGCCCCTCATTGAATACCTTGGGGTGTCTTCTTTCCAAAATGGGGTCACATGTGGGGTATTTATACTGCCCTGGCATTTTAGGGGCCCCAAAGTGTGAGAAGAAGTCTGATATCCAAATGTCTAAAAATGCCCTCCTAAAAGGAATGTGGGCACCTTTGCGCATCTAGGCTGCAAAAAAGTGTCACACATGTGGTATCTCCGTATTCAGGAGAAGTTGGGGAATGTGTTTTGGGGTGTCATTTTACATATACCCATGCTGGGTGAGAGAAATATCTTGGTCAAATGCCAACTTTGTATAAAAAAATGGGAAAAGTTGTCTTTTGCCAAGATATTTCTCTCACCCAGCATGGGTATATGTAAAAAGACACCCCAAAACACATTGCCCAACTTCTCCTGAATACAGAGATACCACATGTGTGACACTTTTTTGCAGCCTAGGTGGGCAAAGGGGCCCACATTCCAAAGAGCACCTTTAGGATTTCACAGGTCATTTACCTACTTACCACACATTAGGGCCCCTGGAAAATGCCAGGGCAGTATAACTACCCCACAAGTGACCCCATTTTGGAAAGAAGACACCCCAAGGTATTCCGTGAGGGGCATGGCGAGTTCCTAGAATTTTTTATTTTTTGTCACAAGTTAGTGGAAAATGATGATTTTTTTTTTTTTTCTTACAAAGTCTCATATTCCACTAACTTGTGACAAAAAATAAAAACTTCCATGAACTCACTATGCCCATCAGCGAATACCTTGGGGTGTCTTCTTTCCAAAATGGGGTCACTTGTGGGGTAGTTATACTGCCCTGCCATTCTAGGGGCCCAAATGTGTGGTAAGGAGTTTGATATCAAATTCTGTAAAAAATGACCTGTGAAATCCGAAAGGTGCTCTTTGGAATGTGGGCCCCTTTGCCCACCTAGGCTGCAAAAAAGTGTCACACATCTGGTATCTCCGTATTCAGGAGAAGTTGGGGAATGTGTTTTAGGGTGTCATTTTACATATACCCATGCTGGGTGAGAGAAATATCTTGGCAAAAGACAACTTTTCCCATTTTTTTATACAAAGTTGTCTTTTGCCAAGATATTTCTCTCACCCAGCATGGGTATATGTAAAATGACACCCTAAAACACATTCCCCAACTTCTCCTGAATACGGAGATACCACATGTGTGACACTTTTTTGCAGCCTAGGTGGGCAAAGGGGCCCACATTCCAAAGAGCACCTTTCGGATTTCACCAGCCATTTTTTACAGAATTTGATTTCAAACTCCTTACCACACATTTGGGCCCCTAGAATGCCACGGCAGTATAACTACCCCACAAGTGACCCCATTTTGGAAAGAACAGTGACCGCCTCTTTAACAGTGACTTTCGCAATGACTTCTCAATTCAGACCTGCGGTTTGCTGCGTTTCCGGGTTATTCGGGTCTCTGGGGACCCGATAACCCGGAACAGGATGGTGATCGGTGGTGTGATAATACACCACCAATCACCATCCTGCGATCCAGAGAGGTGATGGTGACATCACCTCTCAGGATCGACTCTGATTGGTAGGTGGGCGGGCGGCGGGAGGTTCAAATCATAGCAGCGCTCCTCTCCTCCTCCTTTTGTGTCCAGGCTGCACGTGGATCCAGAGCTGCACCGATCTCCAGCCAGCACCCCAGCACCCCCATCTGTGCCCCAGCACCCCCCAGGTATTTAGAGAAAGGTAAAGGAAAGGTTGGGTTAGGCAGGGATATTCAGGGAAAGTTAGTGTGAAAAAAAATAAAGAAAATATTTTTTGCTGCATCACCCTAAATCGGGTGTCTGGGGTCCACAGCACAGCTGTGTGATCCTAGAGGCGCAAGCAGTTTTTTTTGTGCGTACGCTGATTGTGGCCGGCACTCTTAGCGTCCGGCCACTGTTAGCGCATCGCACACCTCACCGCTGATCAAATTCGGACGGTTGATCAGCGATTTAGAATTTTTTTACATTTTTTTTAAACATTTTTTCCCCTTTTTTTTTCTTTGTTAGTTTCAGGGATAAGTACCCAAACACCCGTGCCCCCACAGACACGCACACTGAATAAAGATTTACACGCACGCACACACACACGCAGACACAAACTCCCCTATGGCCTGCCGGATGTTCTCGGCCGAGGAGGCATACGCCCAGCTTGCCTCCGAGTCCGAGAGTCCCAGTGAGGACGAGGATGACCCCACTTTCCTGTTGTCATCCGTGTCCTCCTTATCATCTAGCGTTGATGATGAGCCCCCAAGGCGGCGGAGACGCCATGATAGTGACCCTGTGATCCACCCTAGTACGAGTAGCTCTAAGGTCAAAAAAATAAAATAAAAACGGTGCAAAAAAAAGTTTTTTTGTCACCTTACATCACAAAAATTGTAATAGTAAGCGATCAAAAAGTCATATGCCCCCCAAAATAGCGCCAATAAAGCCGTCCTCTCGTCCCGCAAAGAATGAGCCCCTACATAAGATAATCGGCTAAAAACTTTTTAAAAAAAAGAATATGAAGATACTAAAATGTTGATTTTTTCTTTATAAAAAGATAATATAGTGTAAAACATAAATAAATAAATAAATAAAAAGTAGACATATTAGGTATTGTGGCGTCCGTAAGAATCTGCTCTATAAAAATCACCCCTCAGATGAACACGGTAAAAAATAAAAAAATAAAAACGGTGCCAAAAAAGCTATTTTTATCCAAATATTCCATGTTAATCCGTTTTTTTCCAATAACAATGGAAGGGTTAACAGCCAAACAAAACTTAATATTTATTATCCTCATACTGCAGTTTACAGAAACACCCCATATGTGGTTGTAAACTGCTGTATGACCAAAGGCAGGGCGCAGAAGGAAAGGAATGCCGTATGGTTTCTGGAAGGCAGATTTTGATGGCCATTTTTTTTTCTTAAATGGGGTCACTTTTATGGAGTTTCTACTCTAGGGGTGCATCAGGGGGGCTTCAAATGGGACATGGTGTAAAAAAACCAGTCCAGCAAAATCTGCCTTCCAAAAACCACACGGCACACCTTTCCCTCTACGCCCTGCTGTGTGCCCGTACAGTAGTTTACGGCCACATATGGGGTGTTTCTGAAAACGACAGAATCGTGGCAATATAGCATTTTGTTTGGCTGTTAACCCTTGCTTTGTTACAGTAAAAAATGGATTAAAATTGAAAATTTGGCAAAAAATCTAAATTCTGAAATGTTATCTCCATTTGCCATTAACTCTTGTGGAACACCTAAAGGGTTAACGATGTTTGTAAAATCAGTTTTGAATAGCTTGAGGGAAGTAGTTTCTAGAATGTGGTCATTTTTGGGTGGTTTCTATTATGTAAGCCTCACAAAGTGACTTCAGACCTCAACAGTTCCCTAAAAATTGGGTTTTTGAACATTTCTGAATAATTTCAAGATTTGCTTCTAAACTTCTAAGCCTTGTAACATCCCCAAAATATAAAATATAATTCTAAAATGATCGAAACATGAAGTAGACATATGGGGATTGTAAAGTAATAACTATTTTTGGAGGTATTACTATGTATTATAGAAGTAGAGAAATTGAAACTTGAAAATTTGCAATTTTTCACATATTTTTGGTAAATTTGGTACTTTTTTCTTATAAATAAAAAAGATTTTTTTTTAACTTTATTTTACCAGTGTCATGAAGTACAATATGTGACGAAAAAACAATCTCAAAAGGGCCTGGATAAGTCAAAGTGTTTTAAAGTTATCACCACTTAAAGTGACACTGGTCAGATTTGCAAATAATGGCCTGGTCCTTAAGGTGAAATAAGACTGTGTCCTAAAGGGGTTAACAGGGACCTTCATAGCGCCCGCCCCTTTTAATAACAGTGGTCTCCACAGTGCCCGCCCATTTAATAACACTGACCTCCACAGTACCTGCCCCTTTAATAACACTGACCTCCACAGTGCCCGCCCCGTTAAAATTTACTTTTACAATGACCGCCCCTATAACATTGACTTTCACAATGACCTCCCCTTCAACAGTGATTTTCACATTGACCGCCCCTTTAACAGTGACTATCACAGCGACCTCCTCTTTAAAAGTGACTTTTATAGTGACTGCTCCTTTAACAGTGACTTTCACAGTGACTGCCCCTTTAACAGTGACCGCCTCTTTAGCAATGACTTTCACAGTGCCCGCCCCTTTAACAGAGACCTCCACAGTGCCCTCCCCTTTAACAGTGACTTTCACAGTGACCGCCCCTTTAATTGTGACTTTCACATTGACCGCCCCCTCAACAGTGACTTTTACAGTGACTGCCCCTTTAACGACTTTTACAGTGACCGCCCCTTTAACAATGACTTTTACAGCGACCACCCCTTCAACAGTAACTTTTACAGTGACCGCCCCTCTAACAGTTACCGCCCCTTTAACAGTGACTTTCACAGTGACTGCCCCTTTAACAGAGACCTCCACAGTGCCCTCCCCTTTAAAAGTGACTTTCACAGTGACTGCCCCTTTAACAGTGACTTTCACAGTGACTGCCCCTTTAACAGTGACTTTCACAGTGACCGCCCCTTTAACAGTGACTTTCACATTGACCGCTCCTTTAACAGTGACTTTCACAGTAACCACCCCTTTAACAGTGACTTTTACAGTGCCCGACCCTTTAACAGAGACATCTACAGTGCCCTCCTATTTAAAAGTGACTTTCACAGAGACCGCCCCTTTAACAGTGACTTTCACTGTGACTGCCCCTTTAACAGGGGTTTCACAGTGGCCGCCCCTTTAAAAGTGACTTTCACAGTGACTGCCCCTTTAACAGTGACTTTCACAGTGACTGCCCCTTTAACAGTGACTTTCACAGTGACCGCCCCTTTAACAGTGACTTTCACATTGACCGCTCCTTTACTAGTGACTTTCACAGTAACCACCCCTTTAACAGTGACTTTTACAGTGCCCGACCCTTTAACAGAGACATCTACAGTGCCCTCCTATTTAAAAGTGACTTTCACAGAGACCGCCCCTTTAACAGTGACTTTCACAGTGGGGGAGCAGTCATTGTGACTGTCCTTTTAACTGTGACTTTCACTGTGACCGCCCTTTTAACTGTGACTTTCACTGTGACCGCCCCTTTAACTGTGACTTTCACTGTGACTGCCCCTTTAACAGGGGTTTCACAGTGGCTGCTCCTTTAACAGTGACTTTCACAGTGGCCTCCCCTTTAACAGTGAATTTCATAGTGACCACCCCTTTAACAGTGACTGCCCCTTTAAATGTGACTTTCACAGTGACCGCCCCTTTAACTGTGACTTTCACAGTGGCAGCCCCTTTAACTGTGACTTTCAGAGTGACCGCCCCTTTAACTGTGACTTTCACAGTGACCGCCCATTTAACTGTGTTTCACTGTGACCCCCCCTTTAACGGTGAGTTTCACTGTGACCGCCCCTTTAACTGTGACTTTCACTGTAACCGCCCCTCTAACTGTGAGTTTCACTGTGACCGTCCCTTTAACTGTGACTTTCACTGTGACCGCCGCTTTAACTGTGACTTTCACTGTGACCGCCGCTTTAACTGACTTTCACAGTGACCGCCCCTTTAACAGTGACGCTCTTTTAACAGTGACTTTCACAGTGACCTCCCCGTTAACTGTCACTTTCACTGACCGCCCCTTTAACTGTGACTTTCACTGTGACCGCACCTTTAACTGTGACTTTCACTGTGACCGCCCCTTTAACTGTGACTGTCAGTGACCGCCCCTTTAACTGTGACTTTCACTGTGACCGCCCCTTTAACTGTGACTGTCACAGTGACCGCCCCTTTAACTGTGACTTTCACTGTGACCGCCCCTTTAACTGTGACTTTCACTGTGACTGCCCCTTTAACAGGGACTTTCACAGTGGCCGCCCCTTTAACAGTGACTTTCACAGTGACCGCCCCTTTAACAGTGACTTTCACAGTGGCCGCCCCTTTAACAGTGAATTTCATAGTGACCACCCCTTTAACAGTGACCGCCCCTTTAAATGTGACTTTCACAGTGACCGCCCCTTTAACTGTGACTTTCAGAGTGACCACCCCTTTAACAGTGACCGCCCCTTTAACTGTGACTTTCACTGTGACCGCCCCTTTAACTGTGACTTTCACAGTGACCGCCCCTTTAACTGTGACTTTCACAGTGACCACCCCTTTAACAGTGACGCTCTTTTAACAGTGACTTTCACTGTGACCGCCCCTTTAACTGTGACTTTCACAGTGACCACCCCGTTAACTGACTTTCACTGTGACCGCCCCTTTAACTGTGACTTTCACTGTGACCGCCTCTTTAACTGTGAATTTCACTGTGACTCTTTTCATTAAATTTTATGCAAAAATACAAAACTTGCCATAGTAGAATACAAAACACAACGCAGCATTATACATAACGCATAAAACCCAAACTGGTCCAGCTTCATTCATACTCCTTCTTGCACCCTTCTTCATACATGCCTAAGAAAGCTGAAAACGGAAACTTAACTATCTGGTCTGACTGAAACCCTATATACAATATATATAATACAAAAGAAAAATAGAATAAAACTAAAGCAAAACTAAACAAAATTTAAGACAACTTGTCAAACCAAAATAAATATAATATATATATTTTTTTTAAAATAACAGAATACACCTATAAGCATAGTCACTTATCCTACTCTATCCCTAACAAAATTGATTATCTTCCATCTCCCTTAAACACCCAGGGCTGACCTCTGCTTCATGTCCATTGCATGTCCGCATAGTCCGAGGCCAGCCCTCCACCACCACCCACATCCAGCCCTTCACCCCATGTCCTCCCATGTCCGCATAGTCCAGGGCTGGATGCAGTCCTCCCAACACAAATAACCTCCCCCCTCCCCTGCCCACCCAACCTAACTACAACCCTCCTACCCTACTATAATACAGATTATACAATATATACAATATACCAATAATACACCTACAAATAACATTAATGACATTACCCGAAGGCCTAGGTTCAGTTCACCTGAAACCCTTCTTCAAAACTTTATCTTTTTCAAAACAAAAGTCTAATGGGCCAGCATTAGCCCACCACCGGGAAGGAGTACTACTTGACTAAGGCACATCAAAGATGAAGCCTCTCCAGAGGTAAGAGACTCCATCCGTACCCAGTCTTCCGCACTCAAGAGAACGGATCTTCCTCAGGTCACCTAGGATGTTCCTACATACCTCTTCTACAGGGAGGACTTTCTGTCGGGTAGACACTAAACACTGTGCATTCCATGTGAAATACCTAACCACTATACTAACTAAAAACACAGTGCAAGGGTCCCTCCTACCCAGGCCTTTGAACATTCCATAGGCCCACTCCGCATAGGAGAAGTCGGCCAGCCTAGGCCAGCCGATGGAGGCTCCCACCCGTTTGTACACCTCTGTATTAAAGGGACACTGAAGCAGGAAGTGCTCCATGCTTTCCAACATAGAGCCACACCCCTCCCGGGGGCAACCCCTTTCCTCAGGGTTCCTATACTTCAAGTTGTCCCTTACATACAGTTTCCCGTGAAAGCAGCGCCAAGTCAAGTCCCAATACTTCAATGGGATCCTTGCTGAATTTAAGCAAGATCCAGATCCCGACTTGGGCAATCCTTAAGGGCCAGGGGCTTTTGGAAGTGGGTCAACAAGACCCTCTCGTCAAGGGATCTCCTTGACAGGGTCCTGATCTCCCTCACCTCCAAACCCCACCGGCGGATTACCTTCAGAGTCGGGGTGCGGCGTACGCAAATCCTTCACACGCCCTCCAGTCTCCCATTGCTGGAAAAAAGACCGAAACCAACCCCTGCAAGAGACTATTCACGGAGGAGCCCTCTCCTTCCAGAGGTCTGCTAGGTTGATCTTAACAAAGGTGTTCACAAGGAACACCACGGGGTTGACCATACCCAACCCCCCTAGTCTCCTCGTGAGATAAGTCACTTCCCTCTTGACTAGGTTCAGCCTATTCCCCCATAAGAGTTGAAAGAACAGGCTGTAGACCCGAGTCCAGAGAGGCTCCGGCAGGATACATACACTGGCCAAATAGATCAGCAAAGGAAGAAGGTAAGTTTTGATCAAGCTCACCCTTTCCCTGAGGGTCAAAGACCAGCCCTTCAACTGGTCAACCTTCTGAGCGGCGATCTTAAGCCTGCCATCCCAATTTCGAGTGGGGTAATCCCCATGGCCAAAATGCACGCCTAAGATTTTAGCTGACGGCTGGGGCCCTGGAAGGGTGTCCGGGAGATCAAAGGATGGATCTCCACCTCCCAGCCAGAGACTCCGAGTAGTGCTCCACCTCAGACATCACATATTCTGCCTCCTCTCTCTCTCGGACACGAAAACAGTGACATCGTCAGCATATGCCACAACCCTAAGAGTGGCTTCTGGCTCCGCCGGATCCATCCTGACTCCCGCCAACGGTCCACGATCAAGCCTCTTTAGAAGAGGATCAATCGCGAACACGTATAAAAGCGGAAAAATAAAATACAGAGGGTTGGCTCATACCTAGTGGCTATGATGGGTGCTACTAAGTCATGGATGGGGTGCCCTACCCCAAGGTGAAGTAATAGAAAAAAGTGTAAAGAGTGAGTGAGCACTCACAGCATTTGGACCATAATGGATATATTTAATAAGAGAATTACAGATACAATAAAAAACATGTATCACACAAAATTCATATACAAAGTAAAAACTGTACGATAAAATGCAATTGGTACCAAAAATTAAAAGATACAAGTATCGAGGTGGTGCACCCTGTTCCCACAATGAATAAGAGGGTTTTGTAATAATGTAGATAGCAGGGATTATTTCATACGTTCAGAAATAGGGATGAGCGAACCCGAACTGTATAGTTCGGGTTCGTACCGAAATTTGGGGTGTCCGTGACACGGACCCGAACCCGAACATTTTCGTAAAAGTCCGGGTTCGGGTTCGGTGTTCAGCGCTTTCTTGGCGTTTTTTGAAAGGCTGCAAAGCAGCCAATCAACAAGCGTCATACTACTTGCCCCAAGAGGCCATCACAGCCATGCCTACTATTGGCATGGCTGTGATTGGCCAGTGCAGCATGTGACCCAGCCTCTATATAAGCTTGGGTCACGTAGCGCTGCACGTCACTCTGCTGATACAAGCGTAGGGAGAGGTTGCAGCTGCGACGTTAGGGCGAGATTAGGCAGATTAACTCCTCCAAAAGACTACATTCAGTGATCGATCTACAGCTGTGGATCATTGAACTGCTTCTATTCAATTGCTCAGTGTTTTGTTTTTAGGCTGCCCAGAGCGTTTTTCAGTCACTTTTTTTTGGGGTGATCGGCGGCCATTTTGTGGCTTGTGGTGTGCCAGCACAAGCTACCACCAAGTGCATTTAACCATCAATAGTGTGGTTATTTTTTGCTATATCCTACATCAGGGTCAAGCTTTCATCAAGTGCATTTAACCATCAATAGTGTGGTTATTTTTTGGCCATATACTACATCAGGTGCAGGCTGAGCCTGTGTCACCCAAGTGCATTTAACCATCAATAGTGTGGTTATTTTTTGGCCATATACTACATCAGGGGCAAGTTGAGCCTGTCACCCAGCGCCTAAAAAATAGGCCTGACATTTATATTCATCCAAATCTGTACTGTTTTAGCTGGTCCAGTTATTTTTAGTGACCGTCAAAGCACAGTTTTTGTTCTGGGTTGAAAAACAATTCCCAAATTTGCAATTCTCAAAATTAGTGGTTTCTGCTGTATCAGGCCTACTTTAAATCTATCCCTAAAAGGGTATATTAGATTCAAGGTGCTGATAGGGTCATTCTGAAAAACTTAACACACACGCTACAGTGCAGATACAAGTCTAATTCTGTGATTAAACGTATACCTGTCATACAGCGCCTAAAAAATAGGCCTCACATTTATATTCAGCTAAATCTGTCATTAATGGTGTGCCTGTATTAGTGTAATACGGTACCTAAATAGATAGCCAGATAGTGTTAGGTGTCTAACTATTCCCAAATTTGCCATTTTCAAAATTGTGGTGAATGGTAACAATGAGGAAAACATCTAGTAAGGGACGCGGACATGGTTGTGGTGGTGTTAGTCGACCCTCTGGTGCTGGGAGAGGACGTGGCCGTTCTGCCACAGCCACACGTCCTAGTGTACCAACTACCTCAGGTCCCAGTAGCCGCCAGAATTTACAGCCATATCTGGTGGGGCCCAATGCCGTTCTAAGGATGGTAAGGCCTGAGCAGGTACAGGCATTAGTCAATTGGGTGGCCGACAGTGCATCCAGCACGTTCACATTATCTCCCACCCAGTCTTCTGCAGAAAGCGCACAGGTGGCGCATGAAAACCAAGCCCATCAGTCTGTCACATCACCCCCATGCATATCAGGGAAACTGTCTGAGCCTCAAGTTATGCAGCAGTCTCTTATGCTGTTTGAAGACTCTGCTGCCAGGATTTCCCAAGGGCATCCACCTAGCCCTTCCCTAGGGGTGGAAGAGATAGAATGCACTAACGCACAACCACTTATGTTTCCTGATGATGAGGACATGGGAATACCACCTCAGCACGTCTCTGATGATGACAAAACACAGGTGCCAACTGCTGCGTCTTTCTGCAGTGTGCAGACTGAACAGGAGGTCAGGGGTCAAGACTGGGTGGAAGACGATGCAGGGGACGATGAGGTCCTAGACCCCACATGGAATGAAGGTCGTGCCACTGACTTTCAGAGTTCGGAGGAAGAGGCAGTGGTGAGACCGAGCCAACAGCGTAGCAAAAGAGGGAGCAGTGGGCAAAATCAGAACACCCGCCGCCAAGAGACTCCGCCTGCTACTGACCGCCGCCATCTGGGACCGAGCACCCCAAAGGCAGCTTCAAGGAGTTCCCTGGCATGGCACTTCTTCAAACAATGTGCTGACGACAAGACCCGAGTGGTTTGCACGCTGTGCCATCAGAGCCTGAAGCGAGGCATTAACGTTCTGAACCTTACCACAACCTGCATGACCAGGCACCTGCATGCAAAGCATGAACTGCAGTGGAGTAAACACCTTAAAAACAAGGAAGTCACTCAGGCTCCCCCTGCTACCTCTTCTGCTGCTGCCGCCTCGGCCTCTTCTGCTGCTGCCGCCGCCTCGGCCTCTTCCTCCGCCTCTGGAGGGACGTTGGCACTTGCCGCCCAGCAAACATGGGATGTACCACCAACACCACCACCTGCGTCACCAAGCATCTCAACCATGTCACACGGCAGCGTTCAGCTCTCCATCTCACAAACATTTGAGAGAAAGCGTAAATTCCCACCTAGCCACCCTCGATCCCTGGCCCTGAATGCCAGCATTTCTAAACTACTGGCCTATGAAATGCTGTCATTTAGGCTGGTGGACACACACAGCTTCAAACAGCTCATGTCGCTTGCTGTCCCACAGTATGTTGTTCCCAGCCGGCACTACTTCTCCAAGAGAGCCGTGCCTTCCCTGCACAACCAAGCATCCGATAAAATCAAGTGTGCACTGCGCAACGCCATCTGTGGCAAGGTCCACCTAACCACAGATACGTGGACCAGTAAGCACGGCCAGGGACGCTATATCTCCTTAACTGCACACTGGGTAAATGTAGCGGCGGCTGGGCCCCAGGCGGAGAGCTGTTTGGCGCACGTCCTTCCGCCGCCAAGGATCGCAGGGCAACATTCTTTGCCTCCTGTCTCCTCCTCCTCCTACTCAGCTTCCTCCTCCTCTTCTTCCACCTGCTCATCCAGTCAGCCACACACCTTCACCACCAACTTCAGCACAGCCCGGGGTAAACGTCAGCAGGCCATTCTGAAACTCATATGTTTGGGGGACAGGCCCCACACCGCACAGGAGTTGTGGCGGGGTATAGAACAACAGACCGACGAGTGGTTGCTGCCGGTGAGCCTCAAGCCTGGCCTGGTGGTGTGCGATAATGGGCGAAATCACGTTGCAGCTCTGGGACTAGCCGGTTTGACGCACATCCCTTGCCTGGCGCATGTGCTGAATTTGGTGGTGCAGAAGTTCTTTCACAACTACCCCGACATATCAGAGCTGCTGCATAAAGTGCGGGCCGTCTGTTCGCGCTTCCGGCATTCACATCCTGCCGCTGCTCGCCTGTCTGCGCTACAGCGTAACTTCGGCCTTCCCGCTCACCGCCTCATATGCGACGTGCCCACCAGGTGGAACTCCACCTTGCACATGCTGGACAGACTGTGCGAGCAGCAGCAGGCCATAGTGGAGTTTCAGCTGCAGCACGCACAGGTTAGTCGCACTGCGGATCAGCCCCACTTCACCACCAATGACTGGGCCTCCATGCGAGACCTGTGTGCCCTGTTGCGCTGTTTCGAGTACTCCACCAACATGGCCAGTGGCGATGACGCCGTTATCAGCGTTACAATACCAATTCTATGTCTCCTTGAGAAAACACTTAGGGCGATGATGGAAGAGGAGGTGGCCCAGGAGGAAGAGGAGGAAGAGGGGTCATTTTTAGCACTTTCAGGCCAGTCTCTTAGAAGTGACTCAGAGGGAGGTTTTTTGCAACAGCAGAGGCCAGGTACAAATGTGGCCAGACAGGGCCCACTACTGGAGGACGAGGAGGACGAGGATGAGGAAGAGGTGGAGGTGTAGGAGGATGAGGATGAAGCAGGTTCACAGCGGGCTGGCACCCAACGCAGCTCGGGCCCATCACTGGTGCGTGGCTGGGGGGAAACACAGGACGATGATGATACGCCTCCCACAGAGGACAGCTTCTCCTTACCTCTGGGCAGCCTGGCACACATGAGCGACTACATGCTGCAGTGCCTGCGCAACGACAGCAGAGTTGCCCACATTTTAACGTGTGCGGACTACTGGGTTGCCACCCTGCTGGATCCCTGGTACAAAGACAATGTGCCCACCTTACTTTCTGCACTGGAGCGTGATAGGAAGATGCGCGAGTACAAGCGCACGTTGGTAGACGCGCTACTGAGAGCATTCCCAAATGTCACAGGGGAACCAGTGGAAGCCCAAGGCGAAGGCGGAGGAGGAGCAAGAGGTCGCCAACGCAGCTGTGTCACGGCCAGCTCCTCTGAGGGCAGGGTTAGCATGGCAGAGATGTGGAAAAGTTTTGTCACCACGCCAAGGCTAACTGCACCACCACCTGATACGGAACGTGTTAGCAGGAGGCAACATTTCAATAACATGGTGGAACAGTACCTGTGCACACCCCTCCACGTACTGACTGATGGTTCGGCCCCATTCAACTTCTGGGTCTCCAAATTGTCCACGTGGCCAGAGCTAGCCTTTTATGCCTTGGAGGTGCTGGCCTGCCCGGCGGCCAGCGTTTTGTCTGAACGTGTATTCAGCACGGCAGGGGGCGTCATTACAGACAAACGCAGCCGCCTGTCTACAGCCAATGTGGACAAGCTGACGTTCATAAAAATGAACCAGGCATGGATCCCACAGGACCTGTCCATCCCTTGTGCAGATTAGACATTAACTACCTCCCCTTAACAATATATTATTGTACTCCAGGGCACTTCCTCATTCAATCCTATTTTTATTTTCATTTTACCATTATATTGCGGGGCAACCCAAAGTTGAATGAACCTCTCCTCTGTCTGGGTGCCGGGGCCTAAATATGTGACAGTGGCCTGTTCCAGTGGTGGGTGACGTGAAGCCTGATTCTCTGCTATGACATGAAGACTGATTCTGTGCTGACATGAAGCCAGATTCTCTGTTACGGGACCTCTCTCCTCTGTCTGGGTGCCGGGGCCTAAATATGTGACAGTAGCCTGTTCCAGTGGTGGGTGACGTGAAGCCTGATTCTCTGCTATGACATGAAGACTGATTCTCTGCTGACATGAAGCCAGATTCTCTGTTACGGGACCTCTCTCCTCTGTCTGGGTGCCGGGGCCTAATTATGTGACAGTGGCCTGTTCCAGTGGTGGGTGACGTGAAGCCTGATTCTCTGCTATGACATGATGACTGATTCTCTGCTGACATGAAGCCAGATTCTCTGCTATGGCATGAAGAGACTGATTCTCTGCTGACATGAAGCCAGATTCTCTGCTATGGGACCTCTGTCCAATTGATATTGGTTAATTTTTTTTTTTTTTTTTTTATTTTAATTCATTTCCCTATCCACATTTGTTTGCAGGGGATTTACCTACATGTTGCTGCCTTTTGCAGCCCTCTAGCTCTTTCCTGGGCTGTTTTACAGCCGTTTTAGTGCCGAAAAGTTCGGGTCCCCATTGACTTCAATGGGGTTCGAGTTCGGGGCGAAGTTCGGGTCGGGTTCGGATCCCGAACCCGAACATTTCCGGGAAGTTTGGCCGAACTTCTCAAACCCGAACATCCAGGTGTTCGCTCAACTCTATTCAGAAAGTCTCTTTGAGCAACTTGTTTGTTGCAGTGAATAATCCCTGTTAGTACATTAACTGCCGCGGACCGCAAATGGAAAAGAGCGTCCTATATATTTCTATAGTAGGTCACTTGTGAAGGTGACTTGTCCTCAATGGATGCAGGCAGATGATAGTCAATGCAAAAAGTCTATCCAAGGTTTGCCATTATATTTACTTGTTCAACTGTGAACGTTACCGCCAAGGCAAATTGTATGAATCTCCTTGATTTTTGATCACTTAATGTTAGAATGATAATTAAGGTACTTTCAGGTTCCTACCTTTCTCCTGTTTAGGCGTTCTGATAAGATGTGTAGTGGTCTCGTTGCACGAGGGGCGAGCAGTGCAGGCAGCACTCGGCGTCTTACGTCGCACACCTCGGACTGACGACGTCAAGATATCGCAAGATTACGCAGTAGAAAATATTATTGCATGGTCATGCAATATTTAGTGGAGGTCCAGTTGGTTAAGTGGGCGCTTTGTCCTTTTTTACCAGACGTGTTTCAGGGCGTCTACACCCCTTTGTCAGTGGTCAAGCGCCAATCGTATCCCTCCACCTTTTATATCCAATTCGGTCATCCAGAAGATCTGGATTCTGGATTACATGAATGTAATTTCTTCAGTGCGTTTTTAATGCGGTATAGTTGCGTTTTTTTTCCGCTTTATTGCGTTTTTTCGGAAAATGTACAGTACAGACCAAAAGTTTGGACACACCTTCTCATTCAAAGAGTTTTCTTTATTTTCATGACTATGAAAATTGTAGATTCACACTGAAGGCATCAAAACTATGAAATAACACATGTGGAATTATATACATAACAAACAAGTGTGAAACAACTGAAAATATGTCATATTGTAGGTTCTTCAAAGTAGCCACCTTTTGCTTTGATTACTGCTTTGCACACTCTTGGCATTCTCTTGATGAGCCTCAAGAGGTAGTCCCCTGAAATGGTTTTCACTTCACAGGTGTGCCCTGTCAGGTTTAATAAGTGGGATTTCTTGCCTTATAAATGGGGTTGGGACCATCAGTGGCGTTGAGGAAAAGTCAGGTGGATACACAGCTGATAGTCCTACTGAATAGCGAAAATATGGGTGGACAGCACTCCTAAGTATTGATGGGTCGGGTGCTTGTCTCCAGAAGGGGTGGTAAAAAGCCCCTAGTTAAGCAACTTGTAGATATCCAGAAAAATAAAAAAATGGAGACAGCACGTCCAAAAGGTGCAAAACGGTGTTATTTATTCCGGGTGCAACGTTTCGGCTGTGTGTTAGCCTTTTTCAAGCATGCATATACATCCAAAGGTGGGAATTATATACCCACATACACAAACATGTGAGGGGGACTGACCTGTGGTACAATTAATTTCATTGTCATCAGCAGTTTGGGATAAAATACCTTAAACCATGAAGTGCAGGTGAGGTTGGGCGGGTAGCCTGTAGTGTTGGAGCCATTAGACACGCCATGGGGTCTAGTGTTGAAGCCATTAGTCACGCCATGAGGGACGCCTAGGGAAGTCTAATGCAGGTGGACCGCATCTGCGTATCAGCAGCGAGCTCCCGGGATCGTCACTTCCGGTGCCGAACCCTCGTGGAACGCATTTGCGTTCCAGAACGGCACTTCCGGTCTGGTGACTTCCGGATGTGGGTGCCAGTCATGTGTGGACCGCATTTGCGTTCCACCTGTCTCTTCCGGTATTATGAGAGCCAGAACCGCCAGTGCGCTCTGTTAACAGTGTAGTGTCACTATATTTGTACACAAAGTCGGTGTTTTGGCGCACTAAGTGGGGGAGATAATGGAAAGATAACGATGGTTTTGCACGGCACTCAATCCGGATTGGAAACTCCAATCCGCTCCAATACTGTGTGGCGCGCATGCGCAATGTCATTTAGTGCAATGTCTGCAATGTCATTTAGTGCAATGTATGCAATGTGTCTAAGTGCAGGATGAAGGGCTGGGGATGGGGAATAGGCGTATGTGCAATGGAATAAGCCTGCAAATATGCACATTTTGAGTATATCTGAGCGCAACCTGTGTGCCCCTGCTAATGCACAGAAATCGAACCCTGCGTGTGCCCCAGCGACCTGCAAATTGATTTATGACTGTGTCACGGGGCTCCATCCCTGTGTGACACTCACGTAATGCACAAACATAAACAGATTAATTTCTTTAGATACTATTGCATAATGGAAACGTATAGACAGATGCTGTAGTCTAATATGACATGGCGTGTACAAAATTCAATGTATTGAGGCGATATCTGTACAACTACATATTCTATGGGTTTCTTACCCTATCCACGTATAATGGTGAAGTAAATAAGGGGGGGGTGAGTGTGTGTAGAGTCCATAAGTCCCAGTGCAAGTGTATCAGGAAAAGAACCTAAAAGATAAAAACAAAAGTTAAGCGCAAAGAAATCCGATGATGTTTATACACCTAAAAAAATTAAATACATGTTATTCAAAGAAAGGGGGTTATTGCAAAGTCAATGTTCATGCCCTTTGGTGTTAAAGTGTCCAACTTGTCTATCCACTTGAGTTCACACCTTTTCAAGAGTTTTTCTCGGTCGCCACCTCTTCTTTGCCTTGGTATATGGTCTATGGTCTATAATACGAAAACGTAGTTGGCTGATATTGTGTTGGGCCTCCAAGAAATGCCTTGGAACTGGTTGTTCCACATTCTTTTTCCTGATGGTGGATTTGTGTTTCGTAATCCGTTCCCTGCATTCCATAGTAGTTTCTCCTACATAGAGAAGGCCACATGGACACTGTAGGGTGTAGATGACATATGACGACTGACAGGTTAGAAAGTATCTCATACTGTTTACCTGTTCTGGGGTGAGAGAAGTGTGGGCCTTTCATCATGGCATTGCAATTGCTGCAATTGAGACATGGGTAGCAACCCTTCTTCTGGGGTCCCTCATGGCGTGACTAATGGCTTCAACACTAGACCCCATGGCGTGTCTAATGGCTCCAACACTACAGGCTACCCGCCCAACCTCACCTGCACTTCATGGTTTAAGGTATGTTATCCCAAACTGCTGATGACAATGAAATTAATTGTACCACAGGTCACTCCCCCTCACATGTTTGTGTATGTGGGTATATAATTCCCACCTTTGGATGTATATGATTGCTTGAAAAAAGCTAACACACAGCCGAAACGTTGCACCCGGAATAAATTCCACCTTTTTGCACCTTTTGGACGTGCTGAGTCCTACTGAATAGACTGTTAGAATTTGTATTATGGCAAGAAAAAAGCAGCTAAGTAAAGAAAAACGAGTGGTCATCATTACTTTAAGAAATGAAGGTCAGTCAGTCAGCCGAAAAATTGGGAAAGCTTTGAAAGTAAGGGCTATTTGACCATGAAGGAGAGTGATGGGGTGCTGCACCAGATGACCTGGCCTCCACAGTCACCGGACCTGAACCCAATCGAGATGGTTTGGGGTGAGCTGGACCGCAGAGTGAAAGCAAAAGGGCCAACAAGTGCTAAGCATCTCTGGGAACTCCTTCAAGACTGTTAGAAGACCATTTCAGGGGTCTACCTCTTGAAGCTCATCAAGAGAATGCCAAGAGTGTGCAAAGCAGTAATCAAAGCAAAAGGTGGCTACTTTGAAGAACCTAGAATATGACATATTTTCAGTTGTTTCACACTTGTTTGTTATGTATATAATTCCACATGTGTTAATTCATAGTTTTGATGCCTTTATAGTCATGAAAATAAAGAAAACTCTTTGAATGAGAAGGTGTGTCCAAACTTTTGGTCTGTACTGTATATATTGCTAATCTAGTAGGGGGAACATGATTAATATATTGGGGGGAACATAATAAATATATTGCAGCAGAACTAGAAGATATGAGGAATAGATAGGAATTCTATCAATGAATGGAAATACAGGCAATGAATGGAAATTCAGGCAATGAATAAGGATTCTAGCAGTGGGTAAAAAACCGGCTGGCTCCAGGGCTCGGAAGTTAGGGGTGGGGATCCCTACTCCGAGGGTGGGTCACAGCGCCGATAGACGACCAGACATGGGACCTTCCGTCAGAGACGGGACCACCACCCTAGAGAAAACCGAAGATCTCCAGATCTGAATTCAAACCTGCTGGAAATAAACAGCCAAATTCATAGATGTGTTTTGATTCAGCTCTGGACATCCTCTTGATATAGTCGCCCCCTCTACAATGTCTATTAATTTTTTCAAGTGCCACAAAGGTCAGGTTGGATGGATCTCTATTGTGTGCCTCATCATAATGCTTGGAGAGTGAATGTTTTATGTAGCCCTTTTTAATATTTGATACATGTTCACTGATTCTAGTTTTCAATAATCTTTTCGTTCTGCCAATATACTGGCATTTACATGGAGACTGTATCAAATAAATGACTCCAAAAGAATTGCATGTAAGGCAGTCATTAATCTAACAAACAAAGGAATTATGGGCTGAGTGTACTGTAGATGTTTTTCTCTCTTGTCGACTCACTCTGCACCCTATGCATCTCCCGCATTTGAAGAACCCTTTTAAATTCATAAAGGATCCTAAATCTGTCTTTGTGGGTCTTTTATCTTTCACTGACGGGGCTACTTTTAGTTTAAGAGTGGGGGCCCTTTTGTACACTATCGGGGGTATATTTGACAGTTGTGAGCCTGTTACTTTATCGCTCAATATGTGATACCAATGTTTAGTTATAATGGTATTAATTCTTTTATAGTTACTGTTAAAGGGCAGAACTATCTTGATGTCCATGTTAAAGTCATCAGATTTCCTAATTTCCACTTTTTCTTCAAAAAATGCCTTCCTCTCCATTCCTCTCACCTTATCCAAGGATTCCTCCAGAATTGTGGCTGGATATTTTTTGTCTAGAAATTGAAGCTTCTTTCTAGCTGCCTCTTCCTCAAACCTATCTGATTCCGTACAATTTATTTTAATCCTGCGGAATTGTCCAGAGGGGACATTCAGTAGCCACCTGGGTAGGTGACAACTGTTAAAGAGGATAAAGCTATTCTTGGCAGTTGGTTTCTGGTACGTGCTAGAAGATTAGCGATTATCATTAGGGATGAGCGAACCCTAACTGTATAGTTCGGGTTCGTACCGAATTTTGGGGTGTCCGTGACACGGACCCGAACCCGAACATTTTCGTAAAAGTCCGGGTTCGGTGTTCGGCGCTTTCTTGGCGCTTTTTGAAAGGCTGCAAAGCAGCCAATCAACAAGCGTCATACTACTTGCCCCAAGAGGCCATCACAGCCTTGCCGACTATTGGCATGGCTGTGATTGGCCAGTGCAGCATGTGACCCAGCCTCTATATAAGCTTGGGTCACGTAGTGCTGCACGTCACTCTGCTGATTCAAGCATAGGGAGAGGTTGCTGCTGCGATGTTAGGGTGAGATTAGGCAGATTAACTCCTCCAAAAGACTTCATTCAGTGATCGATCTCCAGCTGTGGATCATTGAACTGCTTCTATTCAATTGCTCAGTGTTTTTAGGCTGCCCAGAGCGTTTTTCAGTCACTTTTTTCTGGGGTGATCGGCGGCCATTTTGTGGCTTGTGGTGCGCCAGCACAAGCTACCACCAAGTGCATTTAACCATCAATAGTGTGGTTATTTTTTGCTATATCCTACATCAGCTGCAGGCTGAGCCTGTGTCACCCAAGTGCATTTAACCATCAACAGTGTGGTTATTTTTTGGCCATATACTACATCAGGTGCAGGCTGAGCCTGTGTCACCCAAGTGCATTTAACCATCAACAGTGTGGTTATTTTTTGGCCATATACTACATCAGGTGCAGGCTGAGCCTGTGTCACCCAAGTGCATTTAACCATCAACAGTGTGGTTATTTTTTGGCCATATATTACATCAGGTGCAGGCTGAGCCTGTGTCACCCAAGTGCATTTAACCATCAACAGTGTGGTTATTTTTTGGCCATATACTACATCAGGTGCAAAATGAAAAAAGAAAACAAATTCCAGCTCTTCACAATAAAAGGCTTCTTTATTCCACTTCTTTAAAAACAGACATCAAAAGCAGAGTAGTATGCTGTGACGCGTTTCAGGCTGTTATATCTTAGCCCTTCATCAAGACCTTGATGAAGGGCTAAGATATAACAGCCCGAAACGCGTCACAGCATACTACTCTGCTTTTGATGTCTGTTTTTAAAGAAGTGGAATAAAGAAGCCTTTTATTGTGAAGAGCTGGAATTCGTTTTCTTTTTTCATTTTGCTCCAGACTGAGTCCAGGTCTGTACATCCGTGCTCTGCTTAGTGTGAGGTGAGAGCTGCAGCAATCTCTACATTTGACTACATCAGGTGCAGGCTGAGCCTGTGTCACCCAAGTGCATTTAACCATCAATAGTGTGGTTATTTTTTGGCCATATACTACATCAGGGGCAAGTTGAGCCTGTCACCCAGCGCCTAAAAAATAGCCCTGACATTTATATTCCTCCAAATCAGTACTGTTTTAGCTGTTCAAGTTATTTGTAGTGACCGTAAAAGCACAGTTTTTGTTCTGAGTTGAAAAACTATTCCCAAATTTGCCATTTTCAAAATTAGTAGTTTCTGCTATATCAGGCCTACTTTAGATCTATCCCAAAAAGGGTATATTAGATTCAAGGTGCTGATAGTGTCATTCTGAAATACTTAACACACACGCTACAGTGCAGATACAAGTCTAATTCTGTGATTAAAGGTATACCTGTCACACAGCGCCTAAAAAATAGCCCTGACATTTATATTCCTCTAAATCAGTACTGTTTTAGCTGGTCAAATTATTTGTAGTGACCGTAAAAGCAGACTTTTTGTTCTGGGTTGAAAAACTATTCCCAAATTTGCCATTTTCAAAATTGTGGTGAACGGGAACAATGAGGAAAACATCTAGTAAGGGACGCGGACGTGGACATGGTCGTGGTGGTGTTTGTGGCAGAACGGCCACGTCCTCTCCCAGCACCAGAGGGTCCACTGTTACACGTCCTAGTGTACCAACTACCTCAGGTCCCAGTAGCCGCAAGAATTTACAGGGATATTTGGTGGGGCCCAATGCCGTTCTAAGGATGGTAAGGCCTGAGCAGGTACAGGCATTAGTCAATTGGGTGGCCGACAGTGCATCCAGCATGTTCACATTATCTCCCACCCAGTCTTCTGCAGAAAGCGCACAGATGGCGCATGAAAACCAAGCCCATCAGTCTGTCACATCACCCCCATGCATATCAGGGAAACTGTCTGAGCCTCAAGTTATGCAGCAGTCTCTTATGCTGTTTGAAGACTCTGCTGGCATGGTTTTCCAAGGGCATCCACCTAGCCCTTCCCCAGGGGTGAAAGAGATAGAATGCACTAATGCACAACCACTTATGTTTCCTGATGATGAGGACATGGGAATACCACCTCAGCACGTCTCTGATGATGACGAAACACAGGTGCCAACTGCTGCGTCTTTCTGCAGTGTGCAGACTGAACAGGAGGTCAGGGATCAAGACTGGGTGGAAGACGATGCAGGGGACGATGAGGTCCTAGACCCCACATGGAATGAAGGTCGTGCCACTGACTTTCAGAGTTCGGAGGAAGAGGCAGTGGTGAGACCGAGCCAACAGCGTAGCAAAAGAGGGAGCAGTGGGCAAAATCAGAACACCCGCCACCAAGAGACTCTGCCTGCTACTGACCGCCGCCATCTGGGACCGAGCACCCCAAAGGCAGCTTCAAGGAGTTCCCTGGCATGGCACTTCTTCAAACAATGTGCTGACGACAAGACCCGAGTGGTTTGCACGCTGTGCCATCAGAGCCTGAAGCGAGGCATTAACGTTCTGAACCTTAGCACAACCTGCATGACCAGGCACCTGCATGCAAAGCATGAACTGCAGTGGAGTAAACACCTTAAAAACAAGGAAGTCACTCAGGCTCCCCCTGCTACCTCTTCTGCTGCTGCCGCCTCGGCCTCTTCTGCTGCTGCAGCCTCGGCCTCTTCCTCCGCCTCTGGAGGAACGTTGGCACCTGCCGCCCAGCAAACATGGGATGTACCACCAACACCACCACCTGCGTCACCAAGCATCTCAACCATGTCACACGGCAGCGTTCAGCTCTCCATCTCACAAACATTTGAGAGAAAGCGTAAATTCCCACCTAGCCACCATCGATCCCTGGCCCTGAATGCCAGCATTTCTAAACTACTGGCCTATGAAATGCTGTCATTTAGGCTGGTGGACACAGACAGCTTCAAACAGCTCATGTCGCTCGCTGTCCCACAGTATGTTGTTCCCAGCCGCCACTACTTCTCCAAGAGAGCCGTGCCTTCCCTGCACAACCAAGTGTCCGATAAAATCAAGTGTGCACTGCGCAACGCCATCTGTGGCAACGTTCACCTAACCACAGATACGTGGACCAGTAAGCACGGCCAGGGACGCTATATCTCCCTAACTGCACACTGGGTAAATGTAGTGGCGGCTGGGCCCCAGGCGGAGAGCTGTTTGTCGCACGTCCTTCCGCCGCCAAGGATCGCAGGGCAACATTCTTTGCCTCCTGTCTCCTCCTCCTCCTACTCAGCTTCCTCCTCCTCTTCTTCCACCTGCTCATCCAGTCAGCCACACACCTTCACCACCAACTTCAGCACAGCCCGGGGTAAACGTCAGCAGGCCGTTCTGAAACTCATATGTTTGGGGGACAGGCCCCACACCGCACAGGAGTTGTGGCGGGGTATAGAACAACAGACCGACGAGTGGTTGCTGCCGGTGTGCCTCAAGCCCGGCCTGGTGGTGTGTGATAATGGGCGAAATCTCGTTGCAGCTCTGGGACTAGCCGGTTTGACGCACATCCCTTGCCTGGCGTATGTGCTGAATTTGGTGGTGCAGAAGTTCATTCGCAACTACCCCGACATGTCAGAGCTGCTGCATAAAGTGCGGACCGTCTGTTCGCGCTTCCGGCGTTCACACCCTGCCGCTGCTCCCCTGTCTGCTCTACAGCGTAACTTCGGCCTTCCCGGTCACCGCCTCATATGCGACGTGCCCACCAGGTGGAACTCCACCTTGCACATGCTGTACAGACTGTGCGAGCAGCAGCAGGCCATAGTGGAGTTTCAGCTGCAGCACGCACGGGTCAGTCGCACTGCGGAACAGCACCACTTCACCACCAATGACTGGGCCTCCATGCGAGACCTGTGTGGCCTGTTGCGCTGTTTCGAGTACTCCACCAACATGGCCAGTGGCGATGACGCCGTTATCAGCGTTACAATACCACTTCTATGTCTCCTTGAGAAAACACTTAGGGCGATGATGGAAGAGGAGGTGGCCCAGGAGGAAGAGGGGTCATTTTTAGGACTTTCAGGCCAGTCTCTTAGAAGTGACTCAGAGGGAGTTTTTTTGCAACAGCAGAGGCCAGGTACAAATGTGGCCAGACAGGGCCCACTACTGGAGGACGAGGAGGACGAGGATGAGGAGGAGGTGGAGGAGGATGAGGGTGGAGCAGGTTCACAGCGGGCTGGCACCCAACGCAGCTCGGGCCCATCACTGGTGCGTGGCTGGGGGGAAACACAGGACGATGACGATACGCCTCTCACAGAGGACAGCTTGTCCTTACCTCTGGGCAGCCTGGCACACATGAGCGACTACATGCTGCAGTGCCTGCGCAACGACAGCAGAGTTGCCCACATTTTAACGTGTGCGGACTACTGGGTTGCCACCCTGCTGGATCCCCGGTACAAAGACAATGTGCCCACCTTACTTCCTACACTGGAGCGTGATAGGAAGATGCGCGAGTACAAGCGCACGTTGGTAGACGCGCTACTGAGAGCATTCCCAAATGACACAGGGGAACCAGTGGAAGCCCAAGGCGAAGGCAGAGGAGGAGCAAGAGGTCGCCAACGCAGCTGTGTCACGGCCAGCTCCTCTGAGGGCAGGGTTAGCATGGCAGAGATGTGGAAAAGTTTTGTCACCACGCCACAGCTGACTGCACCACCACCTGATACGGAACATGTTAGCAGGAGGCAACATTTCACTAACATGGTGGAACAGTACCTGTGCACACCCCTCCACGTACTGACTGATGGTTCGGCCCCATTCAACTTCTGGGTCTCCAAATTGTCCACGTGGCCAGAGCTAGCCTTTTATGCCTTGGAGGTGCTGGCCTGCCCGGCGGCCAGCATTTTGTCTGAACGTGTATTCAGCACGGCAGGGGGCGTCATTACAGACAAACGCAGCCGCCTGTCTACAGCCAATGTGGACAAGCTGACGTTCATAAAAATGAACCAGGCATGGATCCCACAGGACCTGTCCATCCCTTGTGCAGATTAGACATTAACTACCTCCCCTTAACAATATATTATTGTACTCCAGGGCACTTCCTCATTCAATCCTATTTTTATTTTCATTTTACCATTATATTGCGGGGCAACCCAAAGTTGAATGAACCTCTCCTCTGTCTGGGTGCCGGGGCCTAAATATGTGACAGTGGCCTGTTCCAGTGGTGGGTGACGTGAAGCCTGATTCTCTGCTATAACATGAAGACTGATTCTGTGCTGAGATGATGCCAGATTCTCTGTTACGGGACCTCTCTCCTCTGCCTGGGTGCCTGGGCCTAAATATGTGACAGTGGCCTCTTCCAGTGGTGGGTGACGTGAAGCCTGATTCTCTGCTATGACATGAAGACTGATTCTCTGCTGACATGAAGCCTGAATCTCTGTTACGGGACCTCTCTCCTCTGTCTGGGTGCCAGGGCCTAAATGTGTGACAGTGGCCTGTTCCAGTGGTGGGTGACGTGAAGCCTGATTCTCTGCTATGACATGAAGACTGATTCTGTGCTGACATGAAGCCAGATTCTCTGTTATGGGACCTCTCTCCTCTGCCTGGGTGCCTGGGCCTAAATATGTGACAGTGGCCTCTTCCAGTGGTGGGTGACGTGAAGACTGATTCTCTGCTATGACATGAAGACTGATTTTATTCCAAGACACGGAGGCTTCCTATTGCTATAACTTCCTTTACTGACAACCACAGCAGCAAAGAAAAAATGAAGATATTAACATATTGCCATAGCAACTGTCCCTCCCCACACAGTAGACCCTATATAATGTCCATCAGTCTTCATAACTTCCTCTTTCTTTGCTGCTGCCACAAGCTAAGTATACTCTAATCTTGCAGCATCTACTATAAGTATTGTAGTTCATTTTGTGTTTGTTCTTTTATTATTATTATTCAGGTTATCGCAGGGGTACACTTATTTATATTAAGGTATATCTATTTAGGTTTGCTTCCCCAGGTTTTGCCTGCCTTTT
Organism: Bufo bufo; assembly: GCF_905171765.1. Taxonomy (NCBI): domain Eukaryota; kingdom Metazoa; phylum Chordata; class Amphibia; order Anura; family Bufonidae; genus Bufo; species Bufo bufo. Next base: position 68,828,827 of record NC_053396.1, read on the forward strand.
TCATTGTTC
>NC_053396.1:68829035-68843769 GCF_905171765.1 Bufo bufo
TATTTTTTTAGAACGTTAGAAGGTTTTGAAGTCACTTTGTGTGGCTTATATAGTAGAAACCACCCATATATTACTTCATTTCATAAATTTACACCCCTCAAGTTATTCAAAACTGATTTTACATGTTTCACAAGAATTAAAGGAAAATGGAGTCGAAATTTCTAAATTTCTTTTTTTTTCTTTGCAGATTTTACATTTTTATCAATTTTTTTTTCAGTAAAGCAGCAAGGGTTAACTGCAAAATAAACCTTAATATTTATTACCCTGATTCTGCAGTTTACAGAAATGTTCTATGTGTTGTCATACACTGCTGTATGGTCACACTGCAGGGCGCAGAAGGGAAAGAGCACCAGATGGTTTTTGGAGGGCAGATTTTGATGGAATGGTTTTTGGCATCAGGTCACATTTGAAAAGAACCTAAAGTACCTCTACAGTACAAACAAAAAAGGGACCCCATTTTGGAACTACAACCCTCAAGGAATTTATTGAGGGGTGTACTGAACATACCCCACAGCTTTTTGAGAAGCAGGATAAAGAAAAAGCTCTGCCATTGCTTTTTTGGATTTGTTATTGTGACGAACACCAAGAAAAATTACATATTATCTTTATCCTGCTGGTCAGTACAGAGATACCAACTTTATATAGTATTTTTTTTTACGTTTTGCCACTTTTACACAAAGTACTTTTGAAACAAACTTTTTTTATCTTTCAACATCATATTTTTTTTCCAAAATTCATCTGACAGTGTGGATCATGTGATATTTTTATACAGCCGGTCGTTACAGATGTGACAATACCTAATATGGTATGTCTATTTTTTCTTTTTTACAATCTTACACAATAAAAGGTTTTTGTGTTACCATTCTCTGAGAGCCATATTTTTTTGATTTGTCTCACTATCGTCTTATGTGGGGGCTCATTTTTTGCGGGATGAGTTGAAGTTTTTATTGGTACCATTTTATGGTACATACTTTTTCATTGCTCGCTATTACACTTTTTGTAAGGCCTCATGCACACGACCGTATGGCTTTTTCAGTTTTTTGCGGTCCGTTTTTCACGGATCCGTTGTTCCGTTTTTTGTTTCCGTTGTGTTTCCGTTTCTGTTCCGTTTTTCCGTTCCGTTTTTCCGTATGGCATATACAGTATACAGTAATTACATAGATGAAATTGGGCTGGGCATAACATTTTCAATAGATGGTTCAGCAAAAAACGGAACGGAAACGGAAGACATACGGATGCATTTCCATATGTGTTCCGTTTTTTTTGCGGACCCATTGACTTGAATGGAGCCAAGCACCGTGATTTGCGGACAAGAATAGGACATGTTCTATCTTTTCACGGTACGGAAATACTGAAATACTGAAACGGAATGCACACGGAGACACTTCAGTATTTTTTGCTGAACCATTGAAATGAATGGTTCAGTATATGTTCCGCATACTGAACTACAAAAACGGCCAGTATACTGAACGCAAAATACTGTCGTGTGCATGAGCCCTAAGGCAATGTGACAAAAAATTGCTATTTTGGCACAGTTTTCATTTTTATTCTTACAGCATTCACCTGACAGAGTGGAACATGAGATTTTTTTTGTTTTTTTCAGTCATTTTTGATGCAGCAATACCAAATATGTCTATTTTTACATTTTATTTCTGTTTATTGTACATAGAGTAATTCTTGGAAAGGGTGCTTTTTTTCACTTGAAACTTATACATTTTTTTTCTATTTTTTATTTTTGTCCCACTATGGGACTTCAACATTTCAGGGTTTGATCACTGTTAGTGATGAGCGGCATAGGCAATATTAGTTTTCGCCATATTTCATGAATTTTTTGCATTATATTCGCAATAAATTCACAAATTCACGAATTCCCACTAACTATCTGTATTATATATATGAGCTAACTATCTAATGTAATTGGCCTCTTTCACACGACCGTATGGCTTTTTCAGTGTTTTTAAGGTCCATTTTTTGTTTCTGCTGTGCTTCCGTTTTTCCATTCAGTTTTTCTGTTCCGTTTTTCCATATGGCATATACAGTATACAGTGATTAAATATAAAAAAAATGGGCTGGGCATGAGATTTTCAATAGATGGTTCCGCAAAAACGGAAGGGATACGGAAGACATACGGAGTACATTCTGTATGTGTTCTGTTTTTTTTTTTGCATACCCATTGACTTCAATGGAGCCATGGAACGTGATTTGCGGGCAATAATAGGACATGTTCTATCTTTCAATGGAACGGAAAAAACAGAAATATGGAAATGGAAGGCATACAGAATACCTTATGTTTTTTTTTGCAGATCCATTGAAATGCATGGGTCCAAATACGGTCTGTATAAGGAACGCAAAAAATGTAACGTAAACGGAAAAAAAAGTTTGTCTGTAGGAGGCCTAAGGAACAGGATCCAGATAAAAGCCCAGAGCACAGCAATGTCACTTCTCTCTCTCTCTCTCTCTCTCTCTCTCTCTCTCTCTCTCTCTCTCTCTCTCTCTCTCTCTCTCTCTCTCTCTCTCTCTCTCTCTCTCTCTCTCTCTCTCTCTCTCTCAACTGCAAAAAAACTGCAGAAAATGGCTGCTGGGGAGTTTCTTATATAGTAAAGGGGTAGGCAACTTTCCTATTGGTTGCTAGGGATGTTGCTAAGCTCTGACAAAGATATTGCAGTCTTCTCATTGGCCCACAAGCAAGAAGGGAGGTTACTCATGAAAAGAAAAAATCTAGAATATTTGCGATTACTAATAAATAGTAGTGATGAGCGGCATGTCTAATATTCAAATTTGCGATATTTCGTGAATATTCAAAAGAATATTCGTTAAATATTTGCGAATATTCGAATTTGAGATTATTTTGCACTTGCGATTAATTGTAAATGTAAAAAATCGCGTAATGCGGATTTCATCAAAAAAGAGCATATAGCATTAAATTTAGTGCTATATATTCCTTTGAAGAATATTCTTCATACTATAAAACATTAATATATACCAATATAGTGAATAGACTATAAAAAAAAGATTCTACCACTATATTAGTTAAATTACTATATATTTGTATTTAGCGACAATCAAGAAACAGGGGGGGGGGGTGATGACATTACTTTACACAGTACAGATCATTGTAATGTGCACTGTGGAAACAAAAATAAATAATTATAATATTCGTAAAGCAAATTTTTTGAAATTCTACATATTCGCTAAAATGGTGCTATATAAATGTTAAGCTCTTTGCCTCTCTCTTCATGGATAAGTGCTGATATTCGCAGCAGCGCAAATAAATTTGCATTACGAAGATTTGCGCTTCAATCTCTTACTCGTCAGTGTAAGTAAGATTGGTACCTTTGGACTTTTTGGACACAATCAAGAATATAAATAGTGAATAAACGGGGCACACTCAGATGGGGGCACTAAATTAGCCAAAATGTACAATTTAATAAAACATATACATATAAAAAGATAACAAATCTCCTAAAAATGGCAACCATACATAAAAATAGCCCTAACAAAGGCAGCCCCTATATAACCTGTACTGGCTATACACCACTTGAGGAGCAAGTAATACGTCTCATACACCAGTGTATAGCTGCTCTCCTGGCTGCTCAGCATATATCCAGTGATAAAGATGAAATCTGTATCAGCTCCGCACTATGGTGAGTGCACCAGATGGTGAGTCCTATGTACCAATACGTTGTAATATGAATAGCCGTTACACTGTAGAGAGACGCGGGCCACTGAGGAAGAGGTATAGCACCTCGAAACACGCCTGGCGTAAGGAATGAGCGTTCATCTCATTAGTCCAGCAGAGACAATATCTACATACAAAGAGAGAAAGAAAGAAAGTCGGGATGATTTGGATCCGGTGAAAGCCGTCCCTCACTAGTGACGTCACTTCAGCTTCAATATAGTGAATAGACTATAAAAAAAAGATTCTACCACTATATTAGTTAAATTACTATATATTTGTATTTAGCGACAATCAAGAAACAGGGGGGGGGGATGATGACATTACTTTACACAGTACAGATCATTGTAATGTGCACTGTGGAAACAAAAATAAATAAATAATAATATTCGTAAAGCAAATTTTTTGAAATTCTACATATTCGCTAAAATGGTGCTATATAAATGTTAAGCTCTTTGCCTCTCTCTTCATGGATAAGTGCTGATATTCGCAGCAGCGCAAATAAATTTGCATTACGAAGATTCGCGCTTCAATCTCTTACTCGTCAGTGTAAGTAAGATTGGTACCTTTGGACTTTTTGGACACAATCAAGAATATAAATAGTGAATAAAAGGGGCACACTCAGATGGGGGCACTAAATTAGCCAAAATGTACAATTTAATAAAGCATATACATATAAAAAGATAACAAATCTCCTAAAAATGGCAACCATACATAAAAATAGCCCTAACAAAGGCAGCCCCTATATAACCTGTACTGGCTATACACCACTTGAGGAGCAAGTAATACGTCTCATACACCAGTGTATAGCTGCTCTCCTGGCTGCTCAGCATATATCCAGTGATAAAGATGAAATCTGTATCAGCTCCGCACTATGGTGAGTGCACCAGATGGTGAGTCCTATGTACCAATACGTTGTAATATGAATAGCCGTTACACTGTAGAGAGACGCGGGCCACTGAGGAAGAGGTATAGCACCTCGAAACACACCTGGCGTAAGGAATGAGCGTTCATCTCATTAGTCCAGCAGAGACAATATCTACATACAAAGAGAGAAAGAAAGAAAGTCGGGATGATTTGGATCCGGTGAAAGCCGTCCCTCACTAGTGACGTCACTTCAGCTTCATCCGGTCTCCAGAGTAACCAGGTCACGTGGGACGCCACACTGAGGTCTGGCACACCAAGTGGGACGCCGCTGGTGTGCGGCAGCCTGGAACCAGCGCTGCAGAGTCGCAATGAAGGAGGGTAAGACCCGGCTACTGCGAGGAGTTTGTTTTGTAGCTGTGCATACACTGAGCACTGTTACGGAGGCTATTTTTGAGCTGCAATAAGTGACTGAACTTAGTACGTGTATGAACTGGACTACATTTAGAGTTTGTCCCTATGCTGCTGGGATAGCCATAAGTGTGAGCAGACAAATTGTTACGCGTCTCTCTACAGTGTAACGGCTATTCATATTCAACGTATTGGTACATAGGACTCACCATCTGGTGCACTCACCATAGTGCGGAGCTGATACAGATTTCATCTTTATCACTGGATATATGCTGAGCAGCCAGGAGAGCAGCTATACACTGGTGTATGAGACGTATTACTTGCTCCTCAAGTGGTGTATAGCCAGTACAGGTTATATAGGGGCTGCCTTTGTTAGGGCTATTTTTATGTATGGTTGCCATTTTTTGGGGATTTGTTATCTTTTTATATGTATATGTTTTATTAAATTGTACATTTCGGCTAATTTAGTGCCCCCATCTGAGTGTGCCCCTTTTATTCACTATTTACTTTCTATTCTGTGCCTGAGGGTGAGCCAATAAGGTGAGCACCTTATCCATCTACGGTGAGAGGTTGAGCCGCTGGGATTTCTAATTTAGTTTTTACAATCAAGAATATGTGTACTGTGAATTTGTGTATTAAAAAAAAACAAAAAAAACAATATTCGTTTTTACGAATATATATCACTATATTCGAAATATTTGCGAAATCGCAAAGTGCCGATATTCACGATAAAAATGTGCTTTTCGAATATTCGCACTCAACACTAATAATAGCACTATATTCTACATCTTCGTGAGATCTCGAAGTGCTGATTTTCGCGATAAAAATTCTCAATTAGAATATTTGCGATAAACACTAATCCCTGTCATTAAGAGCTGGGTCCCTGCAGCAGAACAGCGGTGTGTGTAAAGAATGGCCGGTTTACTGTAGGACGAGAATGCTTGTTCTAATGCTTCAAGTATCAGCTAATCAGGAAGGACACAAATTACAGAAAGAATTTGTACAGAACAGATGTGTAATAAGGCACCCATATGACAGTCTAATTTGTCATGTTGTATCATGCCAATTTTAATAGCAGGAAATGTACTGTACATAAAGTAAATATTACACAGAATAAGAAAAATCCTGAATGGAGGTTCAAGCCAAATAACAAGTTAGGTTTGGTGACAAGTCAACCTTATTATCACCACATAATCAGATCCCACCTTTCATTTTTGACAGCTCCTATGGAAAATGTAAGATGGAATCTGATTGGTTGCTATGGGCAACTAAGCCAGTTCTACTTTACACCAGTTTTATAAATGACCCCAGTAGAAATGTGTAAGAAATCTGTAAACTAACTTTACTTCTTTATTCAAGTAATTTGATACATATGTTCAGGACACATTGTGACATGTCCACCCACCTTTGTCAAAGACGTTGACAGGTCAGGACACTCTGAACGTAAGTATCATATTACTTGAATAAAGAAGTAATATAAGTTATGATATTTGTGCAAACCTACCACTGAAAAGTGAGACTACATTTGTTCTTACGTGCACATGATGTATGTATTAAAGAGATTCTGTCTGCAGCAACCTTCCGATTCAACTGGTTGCATAGACATGTAGTCGTGGTTCACCTGATTGAAACCCTATTTTTCTTTTTGTTGATCTGTGGCTCCTTTCCTCAGTTTTGATACTTTTTCTTAATAGACAAAATAGCCCCTTGGTGCAATGAAGGCGCCACCATTGCTGTTGTTGCACTCAAGCTCCACTCCTTTCTGAACTCCCTTGCTGCTTTGATTGACAGCACCAGGCAGTGGCAAAGCAATGAGGGAGGTGTGCCCAAAAAGCAAGGTGCAGAGATTGGGTGCAACAAAAGCAATGGTGATGCCCTCATTGCATCCAGAGCCTATTTTGCATATTAAAAAAGGTATCAAAACTCGGGAACAGATCCAGGTGAACCACAACTGTGTATGTCTAAGGTGGTGACAGATTCCCTTTAAATCTATGGATATTTCTAGCATCACTATTGCAGGGTGACTGTGCCACAAGGGCCCTGTGTTGCATGGTGCTCCAGTTGCGGTGAACTGTACATACTGTACAGGACATCAGGTAACCGGTTTTTCTGTTATAGAGCACTGTCCAGGCTGCTTCTGCAAAAAGGACCCTCTAGATAGCCCTTGGTAGCTGATTCTTTTATAGAGCTGCATGTCTGGATAGATTATTATATTCACTACGCTGCTATGTATGCTATGTAGCTGCTATAGCTTAAATTTACTATTTTTTTCAACTTTGCCTTTTCACAGAAAATGAAGGCTTCAGTGCAAAGACGGCGCTCCTCTTCTGCCATAATCGGGGCCCTGGGCAGAAGCAAGTCTCATCCCAGGTCTGGGTTTACTAGAAAAACTATAATAATTCATCTATAAACCTATAACATGAATCTTTCTATCATTTAGTTATAAAGAACATATAAAATGAGACACTGTCGGGATGTGATTTAACATTTATGCTTTGAAATCAGAATGTTCTATTTAATAGCGTTGAACACATTTTGCATTTTCCATTATAAAGTTTATTGAGGTTACCCTTCTGCTCTGAATATGTTACCTGGATCATGTTTATTACACCTTTTCAGGACACAACTTCCTTGACTTCACACATTCTATGCCTGTATGACATTATTCTCAACAAGACATATGTGACTATATCCACTCTGATGTACAGTATGTAGAAAATGTAAGGACGATTGGAGGACATATTCAGGGCCCAGGGGCATAGCTATAAGGGAAGCGGCTGCTTTAAGGCCTGAACATAGAAGGGGCCCACCCAGAATGAGGAATAAAAGATTTTATTGTCAGAGCCCCCTGAACAGTATTATACAATCACATTATATACAGTGACACTGTAGGAAACAGACAGAGTGGCTGCCGGGCCTCATCAGAGAGGGCGATCTTGACTAGCCAACTTCGGAAGGTGGAGGAGGGTTTTGCAAAGAAGTTTTAGGTTGGAGGGGAGGTTCAAAAATTTGCTGTTGGACCCAGTCATTACTATTTATGCCACTGTCAGGGCCAGATTAAAAGGAGGGCACCCAAGGCTCAGTAATATGCAGGAGCAGCAAATCATTGGAGGCTAAACTAAGCTCTAAATCAGAGTAAGCAACTGCTGTACCTGAAATTCTCTCACTCCTAGCACTGTATGTTGGACTCAGATTCAAGAGAGGCACATTGTGGTCTCAACTGTAATATTTTCTGGTTTGAAGGAGAGACAATTATTGTGGCCACTAGGTGGCAACATTAGACAATGATGCTGCCTCCTGCTGGCACTGGAGCGTCACAGGAAGTAAACAGGCAGTATGTCAGTTGAGACTAGGTGGGAAGGGAGACGAGGTGGAGACAGAGAAATGTGCAGAATTCCTCCAGTCTCCTAACCATAATTACCTGTCTGAAGGCCTCCTATAAGCTTCTTTGGTTTGTTATATGAATGCAAGGACATCTATACCTATGAAACTGGCTGACCTGCATGTGCACTTGGAAGCTAAAGGGTGTCTGTGTTGGTCTCATGTGGCCACATTGCTGAGAAAAATGAAGCTTTAACCACCTCCGGACCGCCTAACGCAGGATCGCGTTCCGGAGGTGGCAGCCCTGCGCAGAGTCACGCATATATGCGTCATCTCGCGATGGCCGAGATTTCCTGTGAACGCGCGCACACAGGCGCGCGCGCTCACAGGAACGGAAGGTAAGAGAGTTGATCTCCAGCCTGCCAGCGGCGATCGTTCGCTGGCAGGCTGGAGATGTGTTTTTTTTAACCCCTAACAGGTATATTAGACGCTGTTTTGATAACAGCGTCTAATATACCTGCTACCTGCTCCTCTGGTGGTCCCCTTTGTTTGGATCGACCACCAGAGGACACAGGTAGCTCAGTAAAGTACCACCAAGCACCACTACACTACACTACACCCCCCCCCCGTCACTTATTAACCCCTTATTAGCCCCTGATCACCCCATATAGACTCCCTGATCACCCCCCTGTCATTGATTACCCCCCTGTCATTGATCACCCCCCTGTAAAGCTCCATTCAGATGTCCGCATGATTTTTACGGATCCACTGATAGATGGATCGGATCCGCAAAACGCATACGGACGTCTGAATGAAGCCTTACAGGGGCATGATCAATGACTGTGGTTATCACCCCATATAGACTCCCTGATCACCCCCCTGTCATTGATTACCCCCCTGTCATTGATTACCCCCCTGTAAAGCTCCATTCAGACGTCCGCATGATTTTTACGGATCCACTGATAGATGGATCGGATCCGCAAAACGCATCCGGACGTCTGAATGAAGCCTTACAGGGGCATGATCAATGACTGTGGTGATCACCCCATATAGACTCCCTGATCACCCCCCTGTAAAGCTCCATTCAGATGTCCGCATGATTTTTACGGATGCACTGATAGATGGATCCGATCCGCAAAACGCATCCGGGACGTCTGAATGAAGCCTTACAGGGGCATGATCAATGACTGTGGTGATCACCCCATATAGACTCCCTGATCACCCCCCTGTAAAGCTCCATTCAGATGTCCGCATGATTTGTACGGATGCACTGATAGATGGATCCGATCCGCAAAACGCATCCGGACGTCTGAATGAAGCCTTACAGGGGCATGATCAATGACTGTGGTGATCACCCCATATAGACTCCCTGATCACCCCCCTGTAAAGCTCCATTCAGATGTCCGCATGATTTTTACAGATGCACTGATAGATGGATCGGATCCGCAAAACGCATCCGGACGTCTGAATGAAGCCTTACAGGGGCGTGATCAATGACTGTGGTGATCAACCCATATAGACTCCCTGATCACCCCCCTGTCATTGATTACCCCCCTGTCATTGATTACCCCCCTGTAAAGCTCCATTCAGATGTCCGCATGATTTGTACGGATGCACTGATAGATGGATCCGATCCGCAAAACGCATCCGGACGTCTGAATGAAGCCTTACAGGGGCATGATCAATGACTGTGGTGATCACCCCATATAGACTCCCTGATCACCCCCCTGTAAAGCTCCATTCAGATGTCCGCATGATTTTTACGGATGCACTGATAGATGGATCGGATCCGCAAAACGCATCCGGACGTCTGAATGAAGCCTTACAGGGGTGTGATCAATGACTGTGGTGATCAACCCATATAGACTCCCTGATCACCCCCCTGTCATTGATTACCCCCCTGTCATTGATTACCCCCCTGTAAAGCTCCATTCAGATGTCCGCATGATTTTTACGGATGCACTGATAGATGGATCGGATCCGCAAAACGCATACGGACGTCTGAATGAAGCCTTACAGGGGCATGATCAATGACTGTGGTGATCACCGCATGTAGACTCCCTGATCACCCCCCTGTCATTGATTACCCCCCTGTCATTGATTACCCCCCTGTAAAGCTCCATTCAGACGTCCGCATGATTTTTACGGATCCACTGATAGATGGATCGGATCCGCAAAACGCATACGGACGTCTGAATGAAGCCTTACACGGGCGTGATCAATGACTGTGGTTATCACCCCATATAGACTCCCTGATCACCCCCCTGTCATTGATCACACCCCTGTCATTGATCACACCCCTGTCATTGATCACACCCCTGTCATTGATCACACCCCTGTCATTGATCACCCCCCCTGTCATTGATCACCCCTCTGTAAGGCTCCATTCAGACATTTTTTTGGCCCAAGTTAGCGGAATTTTTTTATTTTTTTCTTACAAAGTCTCATATTCCACTAACTTGTGTCAAAAAATAAAATCTCACATGAACTCACCATACCCCTCACGGAAACCAAATGCGTAAAATTTTTTAGACATTTATATTCCAGACTTCTTCTCACGCTTTAGGGCCCCTAGAATGCCAGGGCAGTATAAATACCCCACATGTGACCCCATTTCGGAAAGAAGACACCCCCAGGTATTCCGTGAGGGGCATATTGAGTCCATGAAAGATTGAAATTTTTGTCCCAAGTTAGCGGAACGGGAGACTTTGTGAGAAAAAAATTAAAAATATCAATTTCCGCTAACTTGTGCCAAAAAAAAAAAATTTCTATGAACTCGCCATGCCCCTCATTGAATACCTTGGGGTGTCTTCTTTCCAAAATGGGGTCACATGTGGGGTATTTATACTGCCCTGGCATTCTAGGGGCCCCAAAGCGTGAGAAGAAGTCTGGTATCCAAATGTCTAAAAATGCCCTCCTAAAAGGAATTTGGGCACCTTTGCGCATCTAGGCTGCAAAAAAGTGTCACACATCTGGTATCGCCGTACTCAGGAGAAGGTGGGGAATGTGTTTTGGGGTGTCATTTTACATATACCCATGCTGGGTGAGAGAAATATCTTGGTCAAATGCCAACTTTGTATAAAAAAATGGGAAAAGTTGTCTTTTGCCAAGATATTTCTCTCACCCAGCAAGGGTATATGTAAAATGACACCCCAAAACACATTCCCCACCTTCTCCTGAGTACGGCGATACCACATGTGTGACACTTTTTTGCAGCCTAGGTGGGCAAAGGGGCCCATATTCCAAAGAGTACCTTTAGGATTTCACAGGTCATTTACCTACTTACCACACATTAGGGCCCCTGGAAAATGCCAGGGCAGTATAACTACCCCACAAGTGACCCCATTTTGGAAAGAAGACACCCCAAGGTATTCCGTGAGGGGCATGGCAAGTTCCTAGAATTTTTTATTTTTTGTCACAAGTTAGTGGAAAATGATGATTTTTTTTTTTTTTTTTTTTTCATACAAAGTCTCATATTCCACTAACTTGTGACAAAAAATAAAAATTTTCATGAACTCACTATGCCCATCAGCGAATACCTTGGGGTCTCTTCTTTCCAAAATGGGGTCACTTGTGGGGTAGTTATACTGCCCTGGCATTCTAGGGGCCCAAATGTGTGGTAAGGAGTTTGAAATCAAATTCTGTAAAAAATGACGAGTGAAATCCGAAAGGTGCTCTTTGGAATATGGGCCCCTTTGCCCACCTAGGCTGCAAAAAAGTGTCACACATCTGGTATCTCCGTAATCGGGAGAAGTTGGGGAATGTGTTTTGGGGTGTCATTTTACATATACCCATGCTGGGTGAGAGAAATATCTTGGCAAAAGACAACTTTTCCCATTTTTTTATACAAAGTTGGCATTTGACCAAGATATTTATCTCACCCAGCATGGGTATATGTAAAAAGACACCCCAAAACACATTCCTCAACTTCTCCTGAGTACGGGGATACCAGATGTGTGACACTTTTTTGCAGCCTAGGTGGGCAAAGGGGCCCATATTCCAAAGAGTACCTTTAGGATTTCACAGGTCATTTACCTACTTACCACACATTAGGGCCCCTGGAAAATGCCAGGGCAGTATAACTACCCCACAAGTGACCCCATTTTGGAAAGAAGACACCCCAAGGTATTCCGTGAGGGGCATGGCAAGTTCCTAGAATTTTTTATTTTTTGTCACAAGTTAGTGGAAAATGATGATTTTTTTTTTTTTTTTTTTTTTTCATACAAAGTCTCATATTCCACTAACTTGTGACAAAAAATAAAAATTTTCATGAACTCACTATGCCCATCAGCGAATACCTTGGGGTCTCTTCTTTCCAAAATGGGGTCACTTGTGGGGTAGTTATACTGCCCTGGCATTCTAGGGGCCCAAATGTGTGGTAAGGAGTTTGAAATCAAATTCTGTAAAAAATGACGAGTGAAATCCGAAAGGTGCTCTTTGGAATATGGGCCCCTTTGCCCACCTAGGCTGCAAAAAAGTGTCACACATCTGGTATCTCCGTAATCGGGAGAAGTTGGGGAATGTGTTTTGGGGTGTCATTTTACATATACCCATGCTGGGTGAGAGAAATATCTTGGCAAAAGACAACTTTTCCCATTTTTTTATACAAAGTTGGCATTTGACCAAGATATTTATCTCACCCAGCATGGGTATATGTAAAAAGACACCCCAAAACACATTCCTCAACTTCTCCTGAGTACGGGGATACCAGATGTGTGACACTTTTTTGCAGCCTAGGTGGGCAAAGGGGCCCACATTCCAAAGAGCACCTTTCGGATTTCACTCGTCATTTTTTACAGAATTTGATTTCAAACTCCTTACCACACATTTGGGCCCCTAGAATGCCAGGGCAGTATAACTACCCCACAAGTGACCCCATTTTGGAAAGAAGAGACCCCAAGGTATTCGCTGATGGGCATAGTGAGTTCATGGAAGTTTTTATTTTTTGTCACAAGTTAGTGGAATATGAGACTTTGTATGAAAAAAAAAAAAAAAAAAAAAATCATCATTTTCCACTAACTTGTGACAAAAAATAAAAAATTCTAGGAACTCGCCATGCCCCTCACGGAATACCTTTGGGTCTCTTCTTTCCAAAATGGGGTCACTTGTGGGGTAGTTATACTGCCCTGGCATTCTAGGGGCCCAAATGTGTGGTAAGGAGTTTGAAATCAAATTCTGAAAAAAATGACCTGTCAAATCCGAAAGGTGCTCTTTGGAATATGGGCCCCTTTGCCCACCTAGGCTGCAAAAAAGTGTCACACATCTGGTATCTCCGTACTCAGGAGAAGGTGGGGAATGTGTTTTGGGGTGTCATTTTTTATATACCCATGCTGGGTGAGATAAATATCTTGGTCAAATGCCAACTTTGTATAAAAAAATGGGAAAAGTTGTCTTTTGCCAAGATATTTCTCTCACCCAGCAAGGGTATATGTAAAATGACACCCCAAAACACATTCCCCACCTTCTCCTGAGTACGGAGATACCAGATGTGTGACACTTTTTTGCAGCCTAGGTGGGCAAAGGGGCCCATATTCCAAAGAGCACCTTTCGGATTTGACAGGTCATTTTTTTCAGAATTTGATTTCAAACTCCTTACCACACATTTGGGCCCCTAGAATGCCAGGGCAGTATAACTACCCCACAAGTGACCCCATTTTGGAAAGAAGAGACCCAAAGGTATTCCGTGAGGGGCATGGCGAGTTCCTAGAATTTTTTATTTTTTGTCACAAGTTAGTGGAATATGAGACTTTGTAAGAAAAAAAAAATAAAAAAAAAATCATCATTTTCCGCTAACTTGTGACAAAAAATAAAAAGTTCTATGAACTCACTATGCCCATCAGCGAATACCTTAGGGTGTGTACTTTCCGAAATGGGGTCATTTGTGGGGTGTTTGTACTGTCTGGCCATTGTAGAACCTCAGGAAACATGACAGGTGCTCAGAAAGTCAGAGCTGCTTCAAAAAGCGGAAATTCACATTTTTGTACCATAGTTTGTAAACGCTATAACTTTTACCCAAACCATTTTTTTTCTACCCAAACATTTTTTTTTTATCAAAGACATGTAGAACTATAAATTTAGAGCAAAATTTCTATATGGATGTCGTTTTTTTTGCAAAATTTTACAACTGAAAGTGAAAAATGTCATTTTTTTGCAAAAAAATCGTTAAATTTCGATTAATAACAAAAAAAGTAAAAATGTCAGCAGCAATGAAATACCACCAAATGAAAGCTCTATTAGTGAGAAGAAAAGGAGGTAAAATTCATTTGGGTGGTAAGTTGCATGACCGAGCAATAAACGGTGAAAGTAGTGTAGGTCAGAAGTGTAAAAAGTGGCCTGGTCTTTCAGGGTGTTTAAGCACTGGGGGCTGAGGTGGTTAATATATGCAAAATAGCCTTGAGGAGCAGCCGGGACATTGCTGTTACTCCTAGAGGCTCAGCTCTCTCTGCAACTGTGCGCCTATAC
>NC_053396.1:68843869-68976680 GCF_905171765.1 Bufo bufo
ACAGTGGCCTGATCCAGTGGTGGGTGACGTGAAGCCTGATTCTCTGCTATCACATGCAGACTGATTCTCTGCTGACATGAAGCCAGATTCTCTGTTAAGGGACCTCTCTCCTCTGCCTAGGTGCCTGGGCCTAAATATCTGACAATTGACTGTTCCAGTGTTGGGTGACGTAAAGCCTGATTCTCTGCTATGACATGCAGACTGATTCTCTGCTGACATGAAGCCAGATTCTCTGTTACGGGACCTCTCTCCTCTGCCTGGGTGCCGGGGCCTAAATATATGACAATGGACTGTTACAATGGTGGGTGACGTGAAGCCAGATTCTCTGCTATGGCATGAAGACTGATTCTCTGCTGACGTGAAGCCAGATTCTCTGCTATGGGACCTCTCTCCAATTGATATTGGTTTATTTTTATATATATTTTTTTTATTTTAAATCATTTCCCTATCCACATTTGTTTGCAGGGGATTTACCTACATGTTGCTGCCTTTTGCAGCCCTCTAGCTTTATCCTGGGCTGTTTTACAGCCTTTTTAGTGCCGAAAAGTTCGGGTCCTTATTGACTTCAATGGGGTTCGGGACGAAGATCGGGTCGGGTTCGGATCCCGAACCCGAACATTTCCGGGAAGTTCGGCCGAACTTCTCGAACCCGAACATCCAGGTGTTCGCTCAACTCTACACATGGACCATTCGCCGATGGAGACCTCTGCACCCAGCAGCTGTGACAGGACATACACGGGAAGATATCTACTCCACTGGTTTACCCTGACACTGAGAGACATGATGACAATACACAATATATTAAATACACATCCTAATAACATTTCCACAACAGTCCCTCCTCTTTGTCATATGCTCTCTAGTGTCTCTCGACGAATCTCAATCTTCTTCTTTGAAAAAAACTGTCTTGTCTACGAAAAGTCCTGAATCCATAAAACAAAACAGATGATGGAAAACAGAAAGTCAATCTTGACACGTAGCTTAAAACAAATCTTGACTCGGAGATTCTTATCTACGAGAGCTGACTCAGGAGGTGGTGTTTCGCACTGCCTGCCGGCTGGTTTGGAATCCTCTGCATCTGGTCCTTGGTCTTCAGGGTATCTTGTCTGTTCGGGATTAGACATCAGAAACATCTCACTCCGGTGTATAGAAGGAGTGGAAACAAAAAACATAAGTACATGTCCTATTTCCTTTCGCCCGGATCCAATGGAAAACCAGTGAGCCCCAAGACCTCCCAAAGCTTTAAAAAGGATTCCAACCCTCACTAGTCATAGCTCCGTCTCTGCTCTGCTCCTGTCAGTATGGGCCTGACCCTTGTCAATGGTGTCTGCTAGCCAGGCATAAGTCATCTAATTCACAGAAACCCTCCTCTGGACGCTCTACTGATGTTTCTCTGTGATCTCTCTCACGGCCTCAAAGGTTTCTTTGAACATCTCATCCACTATGGACGGGAAATTGTTCAATCGCTTCATAAGTCCAACTCCCCATCCCGTCCAGCCACAAAATAAATCCCTTCCAGCTCTCCCTGCCCTTCTTACCTCCTTCCACACCATCAGTTTCTCCCAATCGGCAGCAACGTAAGATACAGGGACAAGCTTCACCAGGACACATAAACCTCTGGCATTAGGGGGAATTACCTTATAAGCGGCTAAATCGCATAGGAAATAGTACGGACCCGTCAACTCCACACAAGAACTTCTGACGGTCACGGGCCTCCAGTAATAACTGAATAGACTGGGGGATCGCTCCCTGAGTCTGAACGTCACACCCTTCTTTCCAGCAGATATAATCTGGACTATGGGTGTTATGGTAGAGATCGGGGGTTTCATTAGTAAGGTTGACCGTTATACCTTCCTCACAACTGGAGGATCCCACAAACTTATGCCCTTTACCACATCTACGGGCCGCCTAGCTGCCTGGACACCCATACAGGATTAACAAGCGAGGAGCAGGAGCCAGAGCTTTTATTAAACCTATAGCTGATATTACCCTATAGGAATGTAAAACCTGTGCTATCAACAAACATTAAACTAAACAAATAAACAAAAGTGATACTCTTCATTCTTTGACGTAGTTGAGCAGCTTCTTGCAGTGACCGGTGTGGATCCAGTTGTCTCGTCCCTCGAACTTCAGAGAGGTTGGCGTCATCAGCAGCACCTGGAATGGCCCAAGATATCTCGGCTTTAGTCCCGTCCTCGGATGTTTCTTTAGCATGACCCAATCACCTGGTTGACTAGAATGAACACTGGTTATTGAGTCTGGGTACGGGAGAGAGTCCCGAACCCGGTGGTGGACATCGGGTGATAACCCGTGGGGCTGCCTGTGGGCATACCTGATGGAATAAAGGGTTACAGCTAAACATTCAGGCCATGGATCGGCCATGATTTTTACCTTCTTTGCAAAAATCTGACCCAAGTACCGTCAAAGAAAAGGCAGTTGTGATGGTTCTCAACGTAATTCTCTACTAGGTTAGAAAAATGATTGACATTTGAGAGGTTAGAATGGTTAGTAAAAAGTTTGAAGATTGTTGTTTTCTGCACCACTTTCCCCCCTTCTCATTGTCCTTAAAACCAGGATGAAGAGAAGCTGGATTAAACATGGTGCTTCGTCTCAAGGTTAGATAGAGGGATGAGGGAGTGATGAGAGAGAGAGAGATAGAGAAAGAAAAAAGCAACCCTTTTCTGTAGTGGAGGTGGAAGTGACAGTTAGGGACTCACTTACCTCGGGTACTGGTTGTTTCAGTAGGCCCGGGTTTAGTGGATCCGGCCTGTTTCAGCAAAGTCAGCCCAGATAGAGCCTCCTCTGGTTCCTGCATCGGATCCCTAAACTCAGTTTACCCCTCAGGCCAGGCGTACATCACTCAGTTCATCCGGATTAAATCTGGGTTCTGTACGCCCTGCTTAATTACCATGATTGACTTTTGCAGCCACAATTGCGCTACCTAACTTCCAGAGGGATACTCCAATTAGTTCCCTTGGACCACCTACTCCATTCTTTAAGGGGCTATGTGGCCTTCACCCCATAACTAGATCTCATGTACTGAGCAGCCGTCTGACCCCACGAGGGGAACTATGTTTTCCCCCCCGAAAATGGATCTACCACGACCCATCCTTGGTTAACCAAGCCTTACCAGTGTTGCCTGCGTCCAGGGACACGCTTTTGACCGTACATGGAGGGTACCGCCTGGCTCATTCTTACGGTACGTCTGTCCAACCCCGACTTTTACATAGTCTATGTCGGACAGCTAGAAATCTCTTGCACTGAGGGTGGCCTATTGCTACTCTCAATGCTATTTCCACTCCCACAGGGCATTTAAGCCAAAGCTCATTTTGCTGGATTCTCAGTATGCCTCCTAAAGGGCTATACACACAGCTGAGCTACGCCTGCGTTTGGTCAGCAACGACTAGCCAATAATTGAGACCCGCTTTTCTCCAGCTCAATGTGGCTCCTCCAGTCAATCTCCTGCTGATAAAGTAAAAATAAATACGGGGTTAACCTCTGGTTGTTAAAGAGAGAAGAAAGGACTTTTGGGGGCGTGGCCGGATGCCGGGAGGAGAGGACGCTTAGAGCTTGAGCTCCGTCCGTGGATCCCCACACAGCGGCCTAAAGCGACAAAAAAAAACAAGCAATTAGTTCAAAACTTACCTGTCTCGCGACGGTACTTGCTCCCATAGCTCGGCTGATGATGACGAGGGGGAAGAAGAAGGGAACGCAGCCACAGAAAATGACTGCGTTCTTCCACCCTGCTCCAGGCTCGATCCAAGATGGCGCCGGCTCCCGCCACACAGAGGGAGAGCTCCGTGTCTCTCCGGCAGCGACACCCGACCAGCGCTCCTCAGGGACTCCATCTTCAGCAAGCTCCAGTCCTTCAGCTTCACAGGAGCCTAAAAAACAAAAAAGGGTGAGTGAACATCATACATCTATTCCTCCCCTTGATACTTACCCTCCTTCACCAGGCATAGATCCTGGTCTCACTGTCAATGCAATGCAGGACATGCTGGCAGATTTAAAAAGATCCATTCATGGAGATTTCAAAGAGACAATCTCAGTCATCCATGCTGATATAGTAGCCATAGGAGAAAGAACTGCGCATCTAGAAGAAAAAATGGAGGAATTTGTCACAGCACACAATTCGCTAGTTGATAATCACAACGTGGTTGAGGATGATATAGCAGCCATTAAGCTCAAAATTGCGGATCTGGAAGACCGCTCCAGAAGAAACAACATAAGATTTAGAAATATTCCTGAAAACGTCTCAGACTCTCAGCTGCAAGAATTTATTTCTGATCTTATTATATCATATCTTCCAGATACCCTTGAGTCAGAGCTAATCATTGACCGGGTACACCGGGTTCCTAAACCAAAAGCTCTCCCTGCCTCTGTTCCCAGGGACGTCCTTGCTAGGATCCATTTTTACCACTTGAAAGATTCCCTGATGAGGGAAGCTCAAAAAAAGAAAAAAGATATTCCTGAGAGATTCAGTACTGTACTCCTATTCACAGATTTATCCCCAGCGACACTAAGCAGGAGACGGGAATTTCAAATTTACACCAGAGCGCTAAGAGATAACAATATCCCCTACAAATGGGGTTTTCCTGTCAAACTTATTGTGAGACACCAAAACTCTTCACATGTCCTAACTTCTCCTCAAGAAGCATCAGAAGCTTTTTCCAAATGGAACATTATTCTACCACAAGAGGGCACCAAAGACAAAGATAAAGACAAAGCTACGACTGCCTCTCCTAATAAACCTCCTGCTGATAAGAGTCATCTCAACTTAACTCCAGAATGGACAAGAGTTGGAAGAATCCCACCATGACTTCAATCCGGGACAGTAAATATAACTACCTTTGCTTCTGATTAAATTGCTATGTTTTTTCAAGCCTTGCGGGGATCCACACCCTGCTGTTCTATTTTACAGAACACTTTTTCCATCTAGGTGTTCACTTTCCCTAATCCATTGTTCACTTTACGCCTCTTATACTAAGTGATAGACATCACTAATTTTACGGTCACTGTTGGACCCTTAATATGTTATTGTTATTTATTATTTATGTTATGTTTTACATTTTAACTTATTATTTTTTAAGGTTACATACAGGGGGTCTATTTTCAGCTCATAACAAATATGAAAACAAGGATTTATTTCCACGGTCCCCTCACTCACCAAATGGTAACATTGGGGTACTTTGTTTTTTTTTTTTTCTTCACCTGTTCACTTTGTCTCTTTTTCACAATTTTCTCAGGATTCTGAAGTCTACAGGGTTACTTCATCTGAAGACTCAAGATGGCTAACAATGGCATAAAGATCCTATCAACAAATGTTAAAGGTTTGAACAGCCCCTTTAAACGCTCCACATATTGGAACGAAGTGAAAAGACAGAGAGCTGACATTATTTGCATTCAGGAATCTCACCTTAATGAGGAGGATTCCCATAGATTCTGTCACCCCTCTTTCCCACACATCTTTATATCTCCAGCCACAAAAAAAAAGAGAGGTGTGATTATAGGTTTTAAAAACACTATAGCATTCCAGTGTCACAATATCTTATTAGATAATGAGGGTAGATATATTATAATCACCTGTGACATAAACAACTCCAGATACACGATAGTAAATCTATATGCTCCAAACTCTGATCAGATAAATTTTATCAAGCACACTATTAGAATGGCTCAAGAAGCCAAACAAGGGTCTCTGTTAGTTTGTGGGGACTTTAATATGTGCCCTGACTCATCAATTGACAGGCTCCCAGCTCATCCTCCTTCCAATAATTCCTCTTATCTACAAGATTTTTTATTTCAAGAAGGTCTACATGATATCTGGAGAGTTCACCATGCAAATGAAAAAGATTTTTCTTTTTTTTCACATCCACACAACACATACTCTAGAATTGACCTGTTTGTCTCAGATAAATGGCTTCTCCAAAAAGTATTGGATGTATCCATTTCTAATATAACATGGTCAGATCATGCATTTATAACCCTTATATTAGATGATATGTACAACAATAGAGTCTATTCCCCTTGGAGACTCAATAACTCACTACTCCAGAATTCGAGTATTCGTATAGATGTGGAAAATTCGCTTAAAGAATACTTTAGGACTAATGACAACAACCTGACTTCAGATACTACACTTTGGAGTGCACACAAGGCGTTCATAAGAGGGATTTTGTTAAAACACGCGGCCATCCAAAAAAGAAATAGAAAGAAAACCTTGGATAAACTATTAACTGATATTAAGTCCCTAGAGGATTCACTTAAATCCTCTCTAGACCCGAAAATTCTTAGCAAGTTAAAAACGGCCAGACACCATCTTTACCTTCACTTACATGAAAGGCATGAATTTCACCTACGTAAAATCAAAGCAGATCATTACTCACAAGGCAACAAAGCTTCAAAAATCCTAGCAAATAGAATAAAAAAAAGAGAAGTCAAAACTAGAATTCCCTTTTTGTATGATTCTCAAGGAAAAAAATTATTCAACCCCAAACAAATAGCAGATGAATTTGCAAAATACTATGCAAAGTTATACAACTTAAGTAGCTCAACAGACACTCTTCAACCCACTTCTGAATACATTAATGAGTTCCTCGAGGGTGTGTCTCTCCCATCATTAACGCCAACTCAAAATCAATCCCTAAATGCTGAAATTACACATTCAGAAATCTCAGAAACAATCCACTCCCTCAAAAATAACAAATCCCCTGGACCAGACGGCCTCACAAATGAGTATTATAAGACTCTTTCGCATATTTTAAACCCCTTCCTAAATAGAACCTTTAACTCAATAGCAACACAAAAGTCAATTCCAAAGGACATGTTAAGTGCACTGATCATAACTTTACCAAAACCTGGTAAACCAGCAGACACTCCAGCTAATTTCAGACCCATATCACTTTTAAATTCTGATATAAAGATTTTTGCGAAAATTCTCGCAAAAAGGTTGTCCAATATATTACCCTCATTAATCTCCAATGACCAGATAGGATTTGTTTCTAACAGGCAATCATCAGATGGCACCAGAAGATTTATAGACTTACTAGATGTGGCACATTATACCCGAACTCCTTCTCTGCTCCTATCCCTGGATGCAGAGAAGGCATTTGACAGAATTCACTGGGATTATATTTACGCAACATTGAAAAAGTTTGGGTTTGGGAACTTCTACTTATCGGCAGTAATGTCTTTATACTCCAATCCAAGCGCCTCTATATATTCGTCTAGTTTTCTGTCCACCCCGTTTAATATTAACAATGGAACCAGGCAGGGATGCCCTATGTCACCCTTGATATTTGCGCTTGCAATGGAACCTTTCGCAGAACACATCAGATCTTCGGCACTTATTAAAGGGATAAAAGTAGGGGAAGTAGACCACCGCATAGGTCTCTTTGCAGACGATGTCTTAATTATTACATCAAACCCAAATATAGCTTTGCCTGCCATTAATGACATCATCTCTAAGTTTGGAAAAGCTTCTTTCTATAAGGTAAATGTAAATAAATCTCAAATTCTGGACTTGGGTTTACCCCCATCTACTAAACGTCTAATTTCCAGATTATATAAATTTTCCTGGGCAAACGAGTCCTTGACATACCTGGGTATTCAACTTGCCTTTCCTACTAACAAACTATTCAAGGTCAATTTTTGGCCCTTATATGATAAAATTAATAATTCCTTGAACAATTTAAGGTTAGAACATATTTCTTGGTTAGGGAGAATAGCTGCTTTGAAAATGGTTATTCTACCCAAAATTATCTATATGTTCCGTAATATTCCTATATCTATTCCCTCTAGTTATATAAACAAGCTCCAATCTCTAATCAATCGCCACATTTGGGGTAAACTCAGACCCAGAGTGAAAGCCCTTATACTTAATAAACCTCTCAAAACAGGAGGTCTTAATGTACCTTCTATTAAGCATTATCATGCCTCTTCTATACTTGACCAACTGAGATATTTACTTAAGGATGATTCTACAAAAAAATGGGTAGCACTAGAAAAAACTATTATGGGTCCCTGCAATATAAACTTGCGTCTTTCTGCTGTAGCGGCTTTTGGTATCAAACATAACTCCCCATTATTAACCCTGACAACAATTCTAAACACCTGGTATTCTGTTGCTAGGATAGATAAATTAATTAATACCTCAATTTTCGCAATGCCCCTGAAGGTTTGTGAACTAGCTATCCCAGACATTAGACTAGACAATTGGGTAAGGCTGGGCATTACTGAAGTCAAACAACTATGGAAGGATGAGGTGTTTGTGGAATTTGCCCATCTTCATAAAAAATTCAATATCCCCAATTCAGATTTCTACAAATACCTAAGGTTAAGACACTTACTGAAATCCTCAAAAATTTTCTCACATGCTACAAACAATCAAACTTTCTCACAATGGATACACATGACCCAAAAATTAGATAAAGGCATTACTAAAGGCTATACCTTACTGAAAGAGTCATGCGCTAATCCCTTACAACATATCCTAGACCTATGGAATCTTGAATTAGGTTCTGACCTATCGGACACAGAGTGGTCTGAAGCCTTCACCTCTGTACCCAAGCTGTCTAAATGCTCTGATCATCTAGAAGGGGCGAGAAAAATTCTCTATAGATGGTATAGAACACCCATATATATTAACAAAATCTTTCCTGATTCATCCCCAGACTGTTGGAGATGCGGTCAAGCGATAGGTAGTTTTTTACATATGTGGTGGGATTGCCCGACTGTTAAAGTCCTATGGTGCTCAATATTTAGTTTTATATCATCATTAGCTTGTTTCCCTATTGAACCTTCATCTAAGATGGCCTTGTTGTCTGTAGGACTGATAGACCTACCCTATCATTTCAGATTCATAGCTAGTCATTTAATATTCATAACCCGACTAAAAATAGCTGCCTGCTGGAAATCTGGGGACCTCCCCAACATTAATAGGATTTGCAGATCTCTAGATAATAGCTGCTTATATGAAGGTTTATGGGCATCTTCTAACAATTCGAAAATTACATTCCTGAAAAGATGGGAAGTCTGGTTGAACCACAAAAGATGTAATTTGCCGCCTAGTGCCTCCATTAGAATGTAAGATTACTATGGATTTATGATGATTTTCATGACAGCCTTTCCAGTTATCTACTTTTATATTGTCTTTTCTCCAAACCTTCCTGTATATATATGTACCCATACAACTTTTCTACCTACTCAAGCTCAACATTTACAACCGTATGCTGTGAAAAATATTGTATTTTTGTATTAGCTACGTATCTGCCATATTATTACCTATACCAAGATGTATATGTGAATGCTGTCATTTGTTATGTAACCTATTGTTATAAAATTTTTTCAATAAAAACTATTGTTCAAAAAAAAAAAAAAAAGAGAGAAGAGTCCTGGAGTGTAGAACCGTCACTTGGAAAAGATTACTGGAAGGAAAAAAGTATGCTAAGATTGAGTATAGAACAGCAGAAACTGAAAAAAACTTGATTACATCAATAAAAACCTAAAAAAATTGAAATGGATTAAAAAGGAAAAAAATTCATAATAGACTAGAAATAAAAATGGGTTGGTAAATAAGGAAAAACTGAAAGAAACTTCAATAAAAACCTAAAAAATAAAAATGGATTAGTAAAAAAATTAAAATGTAAATTAATCAAAGAAATACCCAAACGAAAATAGACAAAAATAAATGAAAAATAAAAAAAGGAAAAAACTTGATTACAACAATAAAACCTAAAAATAAAAATGGATTCGTAGAAGAAGACCTGTAAACAGGAGAGAAAAACAAACATAGCAAACTTCAGTTACAGACAGTCCTGCTATGTACATGGAGATTCAGTAAAAAGTTAATTTTAAATTAAAACCCAAAACTCATACAAAAACTAAACCCTTAGGAACACATACAATTGTGTAGGACTGAATTTACAAATCGGAGGGTTCCCCTGAAACCGTACAGGAGAATTTCTACTCACCCAGTCATTGAAATGTTAATTTGCCCAGCCCCAAACAGCTTCAGATTCATACCAGAGAAGCAGGATTTAACATTTCAATGTCCCAAAACCGTTTTTTCAAGGACCTTGGCTGTTCCTGGGTTCTCTGCTTTTGCAAAGAAGCATGTCTGGGACCATTGCCCCACCTTGCTTAATAAACCACTTTACTTCTAGGTGTGGTTCTGGGGTACTTAACATACCTGTGTCTGTTGCCATTAGCAACGTTACAATATCGTGCAATGTGCCCGTATTCCCTGCATGCAAAACAAAGGATAGCTCGCCTCCTTGCATAATACCTAGTCTGGGCACATGGCAATTTGATTTGGCGCACAACATTAACCATCCTAGCATGACTCAACTGAACACTCAACTGATATCCAGCACAAAACTTATCAAAACAAAATAAACTGTACATAGAAAGGTTACAAAAAGACAAGATAATTATTTGACAAAACTAACATTTCAGGCAAAAACAATCAGATCGATTTCCATAGTCAACTGACTAAGATGGCCGACAAGCACATGGTCATCACACAAAGGTAATCAAGATAGTGTCTACAATATCCAGCAATAAAAACAGTTTCTATATTTCCTGTTCCCTATCGCCGGTAATCAAGATAGTGTCTACAATATCCAGCAATAAAAACAGTTTCTATATTTCCTGTTCCCTATCGCCGAAACCACAGCAAAACCTCCACTCTGTGGGTGATTTACAGGTTAACAATATAAAAACACTCTCTAAACGCTGTCTCTAATGTACAAACACTAAAACCAATTGCTGCCTCTATAAACCTCTATAAAATTGCCTCTCACAAAATCAAAGTAACATAAAAGTTAAGAGGTTACAAAAAACACAATACCCTGTACTACTCATCATACAACCTCTGTACAATCAACTCAGATCCATCAAAAATTACACAAGGGAAAAGATTCCCACCTTATCCTTACACAAATAGAGTGAAAAATGTTCTTTTAAACAAGCAGAAATTTTTCTCTGACACAACAGACAAAACTACAGTTTACTATTACCTCCCTTTTACCTGTTGTGCAGAGAAAAAAATCAGTTGAATCCTTCCTAGCTCGCCATCTGAAATGGAAATATTGTCTGTTGTATAAATATTAATATTCAAAATCTGCTCTCCAATGTCTTTGTGTAAGGAGAGGTAAAAATCTCAACCGCAGTCAGCCAAAAGTGTTCTCATGTTAAGATCTGCTAAGCATCTGACCTGCCCTGCTCAGTCTGCTCACTTTTATTTACTAACAAAAGGTGTAAAAGGGGCTGGCCCAAGACAAGGATACAGGAAGTGATGACATAGGAAGACAAGACACCATCATTTAGAATAACCTAGCTAGCTAACAAACACATGTATACTATAACCTACCATTACCACTGGAGCTAATTTTATCCAGCCTTGCTCAGTGATCAATGCCAGATAAAATTACTATGATCCTCATGCATGTTTATTTACAGGACAACGTCATTATCTCCAGCGGCTGATCAGGCGCACTAGAGACAACAAACGCACGTTCCTTTCGTTATATTGTTCTCTTAACAAATGCATCCACGCCAAGCCAATAAATCCGCGTCTTGCGTGGGGGCCCTAGCTGGCGTCCATACATCAGCCAACAAAACACTGCTCTGCTGAACACATCAGTCTCCCTCGGCCCACAGCCCAGTGCTTAGCACATGGACCATTCGCCGACGGAGACCTCTGCGCCCAGCAGCTGTGACAGGACATACACGGGAAGATATCTACTCCACTGGTTTACCCTGACACTGAGAGACATGATGACAATACACAATATATTAAATACACATCCTAATAAAATTTCCACAACACCTGGCAGGCTCTGAAACGCACACGCGTGAAGGCAACTGACTGCTATTATTTCACAGTCAAATTAGTATATATTTTTTTTTATGTACACTACTGTTACACCAGATATGAGTTGGACTGGTGTGACACTGTGCCCTGGCAGGGCCTGAAACACACACGTGTGAAGGCAACTGACTGCTATTATTTCACAGTCAAATTTCTAGTTTTTTTTTTTAATGTACACTACTGTTACACCAGATATGAGTTGGACTGGTGTGACACTGTGCCCTGGCAGGCCCTGAAACGCACACGCGTGAAAGCAACTGACTGCTATTATTTGACAGTCAAATTTCAATTTTTTTTTTTTATGTACACTACTGTTACACGAGATATGAGTTGCACTGGTGTGACACTGTGCCCTGGCAGGCCCTGAAACGCACATGCGTGAAAGCAACTGTCTGCTATTATTTGACAGTCAAATTTCTAATTTTTTTTTTAATGTACACTACTGTTACACCAGATATGAGTTGCACCGGTGTGACACTGTGCAGTGGCAGGCCCTGAAACGCACAAGCTTGAAAGCAACTGACTGCTTTTATTTAACAGTCAAATTTCTCTTTTTTTTTTTTATGTACACTACTGTTACACCAGATATGAGTTGCTCTGGTGTGACACTGTGCTCTGGCAGGCCCTGAAACGCACACGCATGAAGGCAACTGACTGCTATTTTTTCACAGTCAAATTTCTATTTTTTTTTTTTTATGTACACTACTGTTATACCAGATATGAGTTGCACTGGTATGACACTGTGCCCTGGCAGGCCCTGAAACGCACACGCGTGAAGGCAACTGACTGCTATTATTTCACAGTCAAATTTCTAGTTTTTTTTTTATGTACATTACTGTTACACCAGATATGAGTTGCACTGGTGTGACACTGTGCCCTGGCAGGCCCTGAAATGCACACGAGTGAAGGCAACTGATTGCTATTATTTCACAGTCAAATTTCTCTTTTTTTTTATGTACGCTACTGTTACACCAGATATGAGTTGCAGTGGTGTGACACTGTGCCCTGGCAGGCCCTGAAACGCACATGCGTGAAGGCAACTAACTGCTATTATTTCACAGTCAAATTTCTAGTTTTTTTTTTTATGTACACTACTGTTACACCAGATATGATTTGCACTGGTGTGACACTGTGCCCTGGCAGGCCCTGAAACGCACAAGCGTGAAGGCTACTGTCTTGTAACGGTCGCGTACACACACACACACAGGGGGGAGGGAAGTGACCACTGCGCTCCACCCTTACCCCTGGCCCTGCCTACTTGCCTCGTGAGTCCTAATGACAGGGGACAACTGGACGGCAATCCCTAGCTTGGACTAAGTGCAGGGAAGACAGACAGACAAACAACAGAATGTGAACGGACCGAGTCAATACCAGGAAAGCTACAAAGTACAAATGGAGCAAGCAGAGAATTGTCAGGAGAAGCCGGGGTCATAAATACCAGGAGAGTCGTGTAGTACCAAGGGAGTCATCAAAGGATCGTCAGGAGGAGGCCGGGGTCAGAATACCAGGAGAGCAGCAAAGTACACAAGGAGCAGGCAGAGGATCGTCAGGAATTCAGCAGGAGGTAAGTACGCCAGGAAAGACAAAACCACAGGTGGAACCTAAATTAATAGGCAACCTGTGGTTAGCAGGCTGCCTGTATTTATAGTGGGGAGTGAGGGTCATGTGACGTGGTCAGCGTCACATGACCGACAGACCAACCAGTCGAGCACCGAGTGATCAGCTTGGCGTTTAAGGCAGACTTAGGAGCAGAGAGCCACCCAGCTAGTAAAGCCGCCCTGGGAACGAGGTCAAACACAGATCCTCGCTCCCGAAGCTAAGCAGCAGGTCTGCGGCTAATGGGGGACCGAGTGAAATGAAATTTTCGAACAAGTCTAGGAGCATGAACCTCCCTGGCAGGTACCCAAGATCTCTCTTCAGGTCCATACCCCTTCCAGTGAATCAGGTACTGCAAGGAATTACGCACCTTCCTGACATCCACTATTTTAGACACCACATACTCGACAGCACCATTAACAAGAACTGGCGGAGGCGAGGCTTTCGATGGTACTACCGGTTCAAAATATTTTTTAAGTAGAGATTTATGGAACACATTATGAATGTGGAATGACTCGGGCAGCTCCAACCTAAATGATACAAGGGTTAATCACCTCCGTGATCTTATATGGTCCAATAAAACGAGGAGCAAACTTTTTAGAATCTCAATTAAGAGAGAGATTCTTGGAGGACAACCATACCTTATCCCCAACCTGAAAATTCACCCCCCTTGAACGTCTCCTATCGGCCTTGAGTTTCTGAGAACTTTGAGCTTTTTCTAAGTTTGATTGAACCCGGGCCCAAACTGTGCACAGTTCAGAGGAGAGCCTATCCGCCTCAGGGTGAGAGGAGGAGACGGATGACCCAGAATTAAAACGGGGATGGAAACCATGGTTACAAAAGAAAGGTGAAACCCCAGCAGAAGAATTGACACGGTTATTCAAAGCAAATTCAGCCAATGGAAGAAATTTCACCCATAATTGCTGGTCATCAGCAACATACAACCTCAAGAATTGTTCCACAGACTGATTAAGGCATTCAGTCTGCCAATTACTCTCAGGGTGGTAGGCAGAGGAAAAAGACAATGAAATTTTACATTTTTGACAGAAGGCCCTCCAGAATTTGGACACAAACTGCACACCCCTGTCAGAAACAATATTTTCCGGGATACCATGCAATCGAACAATTTCTTTCACAAAAATAGACGCCAGAGTTTTGGCATTCGGGAGTTTAGACAGGGGAATGAAATAGACCATCTTGCTAAACCTATCGACCACTACCCAAACTACATTTTTACTTCCCGGCCTGAACGTAATGGAAAAATTTAAACGAGTAAAAAATAGAGCCCATCTGGCTTGACGGGGATTCAACCTCTTAACAGACTCGAGAAACGTAAGGTTTTTAAGGTCAGTGACAACAGTTACACAATGCCTTGCCCCCTCCAGAAAATGCCTCCACTCCTCAAATGCCCATTTAATGTCTAGCAGCTCCCTATTCCCTATGTCGTAGTTTCTCTCCGTGGGAGAGAATTTCCTGGAGAAGAAGGCACATGGTCTCAGGTTAGTGAGGGTAGCAGGACCTTGTGAAAGGACTGCTCCTGCGCCGTCCTCGGACGCATCCACCTCCACAATAAAAGGTTTCTCCTGATCAGGCTGGATCAGAATGGGAGCGCTACTGAATGCCTTTTTTAATTTTTCAAATGAAGAAATGGCCTCAGTAGACCAATTCTCCAAATCCGCCCCTTTCTCAGTAAGGTCGGTCAACGGTTTAGCAATTACGGAAAAATTCATAATAAATTTACGATAGTAATTGCCGAAACCTAGGAACCGTTGTAAGGCCTTTAAGGATGAAGGTCTTACCCATTCCTTAATTGCTAGTACCTTACCACGATCCATCTTGAAGGCGTGAGGAGTCAGAACATGCCCTAGAAACAGAATCTCCTGTACACCAAAGACACATTTCTCGTGCTTAGCGGATAGCTGATTCTCCCTCAACACCTCTAATACTTGTTTAACATGAGACACATGGGATTCGAAGTCAGGAGAGAATATCAAAATGTCGTCAAGATAGACAATAACAAATTTACCTAAGAACTCCCTAAGAATGTCATTCATGAAGTTTTGGAACACAGCTGGGGCATTGCTGAGTCCAAAAGGCATCACCTGATATTCAAAGTGTCCTACCGGAGTATTGAACGCCGTCTTCCATTCATCTCCCTCCTTGATTCGGATTAGATTGTATGCCCCTTTCAGGTCAATTTTGGAAAACCAGGTTGCCCCCAGAACCTGGTTAAATAAATCCAGAATCAATGGGAGGGAGTATCTATTCTGGACAGTGATTTTATTTAATCTCCGGTAATCGATACATGGCCTAAGACCACCATCCTTTTTCTTAATGAAGAAAAACCCCGCCCCCATGGGAGAGACAGAATGTCTAATATGCCCTTTACCAAGGCTCTCCTTAATATAATCTTCCATGGCCTTGCGTTCGGGCTTAGAAAGATTATAAATTCGCCCCTTAAGAAACTTGGCCCCCTCTACTAGCTCTATGGTACATTCATAAGGTCTATGGGGGGATAGAACCTCCGGGGTTGGTGACGAGAATACATCAGAATATTCCCTAACAACAGTGGGTAAGGTATTTTTTTTTATTTATTATTTATTATTAAAGCGCCATTCGTTCCATAGCGCTGTACATCAGACTTTAGGTATCAGACTTTACTGAGACCCCAGCCTGTACCACGGACAAGCACGAGTCACACTTAGGCCCCCATCTCACCAACTCCCCACTGAACCAATCTATAGTGGGGTTATGTAGTCGGAGCCAAGGCAACCCTAGTACCACCTCAGCCGGTAGGTTCTCCAGGACTAAAAGGGAACATCTCTCTGAGTGGCACACACCCACGGTTAGAGAAATCTCCGAGGTACATGAGCTCACAGTACCACCAATAAGAGGAGTAGCATCAATAGCCATGACATGGATAGGAGTTGGTAAGGCAAACATTGGGTATTTCTATCTTACAGCATACTCAGAGTCAATAAAGCTAGCCGCTGAGCCAGAATCAATAAAGGCCTTACCCGGCTATTTATCTACTCCCAGAGAAATTGTATGGGGACCAAAAGCTTACATTTAGAAAATTCAGGGTGTTCTTGGTCTTTAGGTTGCCTTGCCTTAGGAGCCTTGACAGAGAGGACCTTCTTGGGACACTGGTTGATCCAATGGTCAGGATCTCCACAGTAAAAGCATTCTCCACGTCTGAGGCGAAGATTCCCTCGGGTCATGCCAACCTGCATGGGTTCCTCGGTGGAGACCTCAGCATTGTCTCTGTGATAGGCCTCTGGCTGGACCACCATCTGGGAAGAGAACTGTTGTTCCTGTCGTCTCTCTCTAACCCGTCGGTCAAGTCGGACAACAAGGGTCATCATCTCCTCTAAGGTCTCTGGAAGTTGATAACTGACCAGAAGATCCTTTAAATTATCAGACAGACCTGACCTAAACTGACTCTTCAGGGCTGGTACTTTCCATCCTGAGGGGACACACCACCTTCTGAATTGGGTGCAATAATCCTCCACAGGTAGAATGCGCTGAACCAGTGCCTTTAGAGCCGTCTCGGCTACTAGAGCCCTGTCTGGTTCATAATAGAGGGTACCTAGGGCCTGAAAAAAACCCTCCACAGAAGATAAACAACTGGCGCCAGCAGGTAAAGAGAACTTTTGTACAGGTAAAGATCACCCTGTAGTCGGGAAACGATAATGCCCACGCGTTGACTCTCGTGGCCAGAGGACACGGGCGCAAACGGAAGTAAAGTTTGCAATTCTCCTTAAAAGAGAGAAACTTCTTCCGGTCTCCAGAAAAGGGTTCTGGGAGCTTAATCTGGGGCTCAAAATGCGGACTGGAGGCCTGAGGAGTGATTGAACCTTGCCCTAACTCAAAAGAACTGAGTTTTTCCCCTAACTCCAGCTCATCTGCATCAGATTAGAGACATGTTCAGTCAGGGTCACCAGAGGATTCATTATACAGTGGTTATTGGGCCTGTTAATCTGTAATGGTCGCGTACACACACACACAGGGGGGAGGGAAGTGACCACTGCGCTCCACCCTTACCCCTGGCCCTGCCTACTTGCCTCGCGAGTCCTAATGACAGGGGACAACTGGACGGCAATCCCTAGCTTGGACTAAGTGCAGGGAAGACAGACAGACAAACAACAGAATGTGAACGGACCGAGTCAATACCAGGAAAGCTACAAAGTACAAATGGAGCAAGCAGAGAATTGTCAGGAGAAGCCGGGGTCATAAATACCAGGAGAGTCGTGTAGTACCAAAGGAGTCAGCAGAGGATCGTCAGGAGGAGGCCGGGGTCAGAATACCAGGAGAGCAGCAAAGTACACAAGGAGCAGGCAGAGGATCGTCAGGAATTCAGCAGGAGGTAA
Organism: Bufo bufo; assembly: GCF_905171765.1. Taxonomy (NCBI): domain Eukaryota; kingdom Metazoa; phylum Chordata; class Amphibia; order Anura; family Bufonidae; genus Bufo; species Bufo bufo. The sequence continues at coordinate 68,861,708 of NC_053396.1, forward strand.
GTACGCCAGGAAAGACAAAACCACAGGTGGAACCTAAATTAACAGGCAACCTGTGGCCAGCAGGCTGCCTGTATTTATAGTGGGGAGTGAGGGTCATGTGACGTGGCCAGCGTCACATGACCGACAGACCAACCAGTCGAGCACCGAGTGATCAGCTCGGCGCTCAAGGCAGACTTAGGAGCAGGGAGCCACCAAGCTAGTAAAGCCCCCCTGGGACGGAGGTCGAACACAGATCCTCGCTCCCGAAGCTAAGCAGCAGGTCTGCGGCTAATAGGGGACCGAGTGCCCCTTCGGAACCCTGTTACATAACTGCTATTATTTCAAGGTCAAATGTCAAATTTTTTTTTTTCAATGTACACTACTGTTACACCAGATATGAGTTGCACTGGTGTGACACTGTGCCCTGGCAAGCCCTGAAACGCACACGCGTGAAGGCAACTGACTGCTATTATTTCACAGTCAAATTTCTATTAATTTTTTTAATGTACACTACTGTTACACCAGATATGAGTTGCACTGGTGTGACACTGTGCCCTGGCAGGCCCTGAAACGCACACGCGTGAAGGCTACTGACTGCTATGATTTTACAGTCAAATTTCTAGTTTTTTTTTAAATGTACACTACTGTTACACCAGATATGAGTTGAAATGGTGTGACACTGTGCCCTGGCAGGCCCTGAAACGCACACGCGTGAAGGCTACTGACTGCTATTATTTTACAGTCAAATTTCTAGTTATTTTTTTTATGTACACTACTGTTACACCAGATATGAGTTGCACTGGTGTGACACTGTGCCCTGGCAGGCCCTGAAAGGCACACGCGTGAAAGCAACTGACTGCTATTATTTCACAGTCAAATTTCTATATTTTTTTTAAATGTACACTACTGTTACACCAGATATGAGTTGCACTGGTGTGACACTGTGCCCTGGCAGGCCCTGAAACGCACACGCGTGAAGGCAACTGACTGCTATTATTTCACAGTCAAATTTCTATTTATTTTTTTAATGTACACTACTGTTACACCAGATATGAGTTGCACTGGTGTGACACTGTGCCCTGGCAGGCCCTGAAAGGCACACGCGTGAAAGCAACTGACTGCTATTATTTCACAGTCAAATTTCTATTTTTTTTTTAAATGTACACTACTGTTACACCAGATATGAGTTGCACTGGTGTGACACTGTGCCCTGGCAGGCCCTGAAACACACACGCGTAAAGGCAACTGACTGCTATTATATCACAGTCAAAATTATAATTTTTTTAAAAATGTACACTACTGTTACACCAGATATGAGTTGCACTGGTGTGACACTGTGCCCTGGCAGGCCCTGAAACGCACACGCGTGAAGGCAACTGACTGCTATTATATTGCAGTCAAAAAATATATATATTTTTTTTTAATGCAAGCCATTGTGACACCAGATATGAGTGGTGGCACTGGGCATGTGGGCACAGTATACGGTGTGAGACTGACACACACGCTGGCAGGCAACTGCAATTAGATTACACAGGAGAAAAAAAAAAAAGCAGACTGATGTTCTAGCCCTAAAAAGGGCTTTTTGGGGTGCTGTCCTTACAGCAGAGATCAGATGAGTCCTTCAGTGGACACTGAATACACTAGCCTAGCTATCGATTTTCCTATTAAATCAGCTGCAGCTACACTGTCCCTCCTCTCACTAAGAATGCAGCTTCCGAATGAATCTAAAATGGATGCTGTCCAGGAGGTGGGAGGGTCTGGGAGGGAGGGTCTGCAACTGATTGGCTGGAATGTGTCTGCTGACTGTGAGGTACAGGGTCAAAGTTTACTCAATGATGACGAATAGGGGGCTGTCCGAACATCGCATATGTTCGCCCGCCGCGGCGAACGCGAACAAGCTATGTTCGCCGGGAACTATTCGCCGGCGTACTATTCGGGACATCTCTAGTAGGCATGTGCACACATACTGCTTCACCATGTTGGTGAAATGCTGCCTCCTGCTAAGACGTTCCATATCAGCTGGTGGTGCTGTTTGTTGTGGCGTGCTGACAAAGCTTTTCCACATTTCGGCCATGCTAACCCTGCCTTCTGAGGTGCTGACGGTGCCCCAGCTGCATTGGCATCCTCTTCCTCGTCCTATGCCTTCGCCTTGTGCTTTCATTGTGCCCCCGCTGTCATGTGGGAATGCCACCAGCAGCGCGTCTACCAGCGTGCGCTTGTACTCACGCATCTTAAGATCACGCTCCACTGACGGAATTAAGGACAGTACGTTATCTTTGTAACAGGGATCCAGCAGCGTGGCCACCCAGTAATCAGCACAAGTTAGAATGTGGGCAACTCGGAGGTCGTGGCGGAGACACTGCAGCATGTAATCGCTCATGTATGCCAGGCTTCCCAGAGGCAACGAAAAGCTGTCCTCTGTGGGAGGTGTATCGTCTGTGTCCTCTGTATCCCCCCAGACACGCACCAGTGATGACCATTAGATGGTCTGAGTGTCACCCTGCTGTGAAAATGGTTCCTCCTCCTCCTCAATCTCCTCCTCCTCATCCTCCACCTCGTAATCCTCCAGAACTGTGCCCTGGCTGGACAATTGTGTACCTTGGGTTTGTGGGTGCAGGAACCCACCCTCTGAGCCACTTGGGAATGATTGGCCGGAAACCCTACGAAATGATCCCTCTTCCTCCTCCTCCTCCTGTGCCACATCCTTTTCCATCATCGCCAGGAGTGTTTTTTCAAGGAGGCATAGAAGTGGGATAGTAACGCTGAGAACGGCGTTATCGGCACTAGCCATGTTGGTGGAGTACTCGAAACAGCACAACAAGGAACACAGGTCTCGCATGGAGGCCCAGTCATTGGCGGTAAAGTGGTACTGTTCCGCAGATCGACTCACCCGTGCGTGCTGCAGCTGAAACTCCACTATTGCCTGCTGCTTGCACAGTCTGGCCAGCATGTGCAAGGTGGAGTTCCACCTTGTTGGCACGTCGCATATGAGGCGGGGAGCGGGAAGGCCGAAGTTACTCTGCAGCGCTGACAGGTGAGCAACAGCAGGGTGAGAACGCTGAAAGCGCGCACAGACGGCCCGCACTTTATGCAGCAGCTCTGACATATCGGGGTAATTTTTAAAGAATCTATGCACCACCAAATTCAGCACATGCGCCAGGCAAGGGATGTGCGTCAAACTGGCTAGTCCCAGAGCTGCTATGAGATTTCGCCCATTATCGCACACCACCAGGCCGGGCTTGAGGCTGACTGGCACAAACCACTCATTGGTCTGTTGTTCAAGGCCCGTCCACAGCTCCTGCGCGGTGTGGGGTTTGTCCCCCAAACAGATACGTTTTAAAACTGCCTGCTGTCGTTTACCCCTGGCTGTGCTGAAGTTGGTGGTGAAGGTGTTACGCTGAGGAGCTGGTAAAAGATGGTGAAGTAGAGTAGGAGGAGGAAGCAACAGGAGACAAACTGAAGCATCCTGCAATCCTCGGTGGTGGAAGGACATGCGCCAAACTGCTATCCACCTCAGGCTCAGCCGCCACTGCATTTACCCATTGTGCTGTTATGGAGATATAACGTCCCTGACCGTGCTTACTGGTCCACGTATCCGTAGACAGGTGCACCTCGCCACAGATGGCGTTGCGCAGTGCACACCTGATTTTGTCCCCTACTTGGTTGTGCAGGGAAGGGATGGCTCGCCTTGAAAAGTAGTGGCGGTTAGGCACGACGTACTGTGGGACAGCCACCGCCATAAGGCCTTTAAAACTATGCGTCTTCACCAAACGGAATGACAGCATTTCAAAGGCAATTAATTTAGAAATGCTGGCATTCAGGGGTCGGGATCGCGGGTGGGTAGGGGGGTTCTTCCTCTTCCTCTCCAGCGTTTCGGAGATGGAGAGCTGAACGCTTCCTTGGGACATTGTGGAGATGCTTGGTGACATAGGTGTTGGTGTTGCTGGCAGATCCTCTATTTGCGGAGTGGCAGGTGGCACTGTCACTCCAGAGGTGGATGAAGAGGCCGAGACTGCAGCAGAAGAGGAAGCAGGAGGAGCCAGAGACCTTTCTTGGTTTTTGAGGTGTCTACTCCACTGCAGCTCGTGCTTTGCACTTAAATGCCTGGTCGTGCAGGTTGTGCTCAGGTTGAGAACGTTTATGCCTCGCTTCAGGCTCTGATTGCACAGCGTGCAAACCACTCGTGTCTTGTCAGCAAATTGTCTGAAGAACTGCCACGCCAGGGAACTCCTTGGCGCTGGCTTTGGTGTGCTCGGTCCCTTGCTACGGTGGGCAGTAGCAGGCATACTGTCTAGAGGACGGCCGCTCCGCTTTTGCACCCTGCTCCCTCTCCTGCTGTGCTGGTGGCTCTGTGCGACCACCGCCTCTTCCTCCGAACTACATAGGTCACTAGCATGACCTTGATTCCATGTGGGGTCGAGGATCTCATCGTCCTCCACATCATCTTCCACCCAGTCTTCACCCCTGCCTTCCTTGTCGGTCTGCACACATTCGAAAGCCCCAGCAGTTGGCACCTGTGTTTCGTCATCATCCGAGACGTGCTGCGATGGTCCTCCCATGTACTCATCTTGAAAGATAAGTGGTTGGGCATCGGTGCACTTTATCTCTTCCACTTCTGGGGCAGGGCTAGGTGGATGGCCCTGGGAAACCCTGCTAACAGAGTCATTAAAAAGCAGAAGAGACTGCTGCATGACTTTGGGCTCAGACTGCTTGGCTGATTTGCAAGGGGGTGAGGTGAAAGACTGATGGTCATCGGCTGCAGGTGCCAACTGTGGTCTTTCAGCAGGAGACTGGGTGGGAGACAATGTGAAGGAACTGGATCCACTGTCAGCAACCCAATCTATCGCCTGTACTTGTTCAGGCCTCACCATTCGTAGAGCTGCATTAGGCCCAACCACATACCGCTGCAGGTTCTGTCACCTACTCGCACCTGAGGAAGGGGTTTCACTTGTGCGTGTAGCTTGCACAGATCGACCACGTCCTCTCCCTGCAACAGGAGCTCCACCAGCAGCAACAAGACCTGGGCCACGTCCCTTATTTGACGCTCTCCTCATATTTCTCGAATTTAGGATCTTGCCCTAAATGGGTGTTTAATTAATAGTAGAAAAGAATGACAGTATGTACAGGGTGTACCTCACACGCCCTGAACCAGACTAGGTCTCAATTAAAGTTTTCTTTGCCCAAAATGGCTGTATTTCAAATGCCTGAATCAAGCCCCTGTATGTAAAGGGTGTATCTCACACGGCCTGAACCAGACTAGGCCTGAATTAAAGATTTCTTTGCCCAAAATGGTTGTATTTCAAATGCCTGAATCAAACCCCTGTATGTAAAGGGTGTATCTCACACGGCCTGAACCACTGTAGGCCTGAATTAAATATTGGTGCACCAAATGACGGTATTTTAAATCTCTGAATCTAAACCAAATGTATTAAGGGTGTATTTCACAATGACATATGCAGCAAAGGCTGCCAAATAAACTTTTTTTAGCCCAAACGGGTGTTTATTTAGTAACTCAATATGGCAGCAGTATATAACCCAGGAATTTCAAATGTGCTTATGCTGCAAGGCCTGAAATATTGTGTATTTTGACCCAAAAAGAGTGTTTTATTAATGAAAGACTATAAGCCCTGTATATACAGGGTGTATCTCACACGGCCTGACCCACAGTAGGCCTGAATTAAATATTGGTGCACCAAATGGCGGTGTTTCGAATCTCTGAATCTAATCCAAATGTATTAAGGGTGTATCTCACAATGACATCTGCATCAAAGGCTGCCAACTAAATTTTTTTTGCCCAAACGAGTGTTTGTTTAACAACTGAATTTGACAGCAATATATAAGCCTGTAATTTCACACGTGCTGATGCTGCAAGGCCTGAAATAGTGTTTTTTGGCAAAAAAGTGTGTTTTTAAAACCACAGAAAATAATAGGTGTATTTCTAGCTTAGATTGCACACTGACTAATCCAGATGTTGTATATGGCCAAAAAAGTATTTTTTTTGGTAACAGAATATGAAAGCTGTATATATTAAACTTAAATTTAACACTTGCAGATCAGGAAAATAGTGTTTTTTGGCAAAAAAATGTTTTCAAAACCCCAGAAAATTATGGGTGTATTTCTGGCTTAAATTGCACACTGACTAATTCAGATGTTGTATATTGCCAAAAAAGTATTTTTTTGGGGTAACAGAATATGAAAGCTGTATATATTAAACTTGAATTTAACACTTGCAGATCATTAAAATACTGTTTATTGGCAAAAAAGTGTGTTTTTAAAACCCCAGAGAATGATGGCTATATTTCTATCTTAAATTGCACACTGTTCTCCCAAAAGATCAGATGCAGTGCTGGTGCACTGAGCTTGCATTAAATGGCTGCCGCCGCCGCCGCCCACCTAACTGACTTATTAAAGTTATTTTTTTTCGGTCACTGGGCTCAGGGCAGGATAAAAAAAAAAATTGTTCCCCGCACCCACAAAACACAATGTACAGTATGTAGATTGCTGCGTTAGATTCAGATTTTGAGCAAAGAGTCTCTCCTATTCTCTCCCTGAAATCACCAGCAGCATCCTCTCCCTACACTAAGCACAGCAGAGTGACGTGCAGCGCTACGTGACTCCAGCTTATATAGAGGCTGGGTCACATGCTACACTGGCCAATCACAGCCATGCCATTAGTAGGTATGGCTATGATGGCTTCTAAGGTCAGACAGTTAACCGCTTGTTGATTGGCTGCTCTGCAGCCTTTCAAAAAGCGCCAAGAAAGCGCCGAACACTGAACCTGAACTTTTACTGAAATGTTTGGGTCCTGGTCCGGGATCCAAAAATCCTAAAGTTCGGTACGAACCCGAACTTTACAGTTCGGGTTCGCTCAACCCTAGTCATGAGAAAACAAACTCAGAATGGCTTGGATAAGTAAAAGTGCTCCCAAGTTATGACCACAAAGTGACATGTCAGATTTGCAAAAAATAGCCTGGGCAAGAAGGTGAAAACTGGCTGGGTCCTTAAGCGGTTAATAGCTGGATCCAATGTTGGATTCCTTTGTACATAATATTTATTCTATATTTTACAAATATATTTTAAAAATTCTGCAAAAGCTAATGGTCAAAATTATTTTAGCATTCAGATTTTTCCAGTTTCAGTTTCACACCATGCAGGAGATACATTCCCTTTAACATTTAAGACTTCATATTAAGTCATTCCAAACTGGGAGTCGTTCCCTCTAGTGAGGCCATATTGGGTAGCGAACGTCAGATTTGACTGGGCTTCAACTTCAAGCCTGTCATATGGACAACTTCATCAACTCTTTCTTTGTATTATGTTTCCAAGGCAACACCTCTAAGTTTACACGCCTGTCTCTCCTTGGACTGCTGTAAATGCGTATTATCCATCAGTCAGCTGCCAGCTCTAGATTATTTCTTGGCTTATTTTCATGACACTGGAAATATTCTACTGTAGTCTGCTGTGAGAGAGATACCGTATAAGTAGCATGTAGTATGTAACCTGCAATATGCACTGTATGTTTTTTCCAGTAGTTGCTGACATGGTGCACTTCCCGGGCAGAGATCGGACAAGGCGTTCCACTGCTATAATAAACCAGAGCCTGTACTAGGCTTCAAGGCTTATTACTTGTATATTACAATTCAGATGGCAGCACTGTATTGTAATAGACTGATCTTTGTATAGTGTAAAGAATGAAATTCCATTACCCTATACAAATTGCAGTTTAATGATTGAATGTTGGGGGCCTAAAAAGAAGTAAAATAAAAGTAAAAAAGTTTTTAAAAATATATAAAATATATATTCAGATCACCCCATTTCCCCAAAAATGAAATAAAAATAAATGAGCAAAAAAATAAAATAAATAAACATCATAGGCAATTCCACATCAGAAAAGGCTTGTACTGTTAAAATCTAAAAAAAAAATATTCCATATGGTGAATGGTGTAAAGGAAGGGGTTAAAATCTGGAGTAGACTAGGAAGCAAGGTAACATGGAACATAATGCATGAATGAATATATATTTTTGTTTGTGCTGGCCTTTAAAATTACGTAAAACAAAGATTCCAATTTTGACCTCTGAGCCGGTCACTTTGACATATTAATGCAGCTTCCAAAAATAAAAACATAAAAAGCTAAACAAGAGGAAATGTCTGAATGTATTTCCCACAGTATTGGTCCTATTACACTGGCCAATTCTCAGGCAGTTATTGGATATTGTTCCCAATAAATGCCTGATCATGTAGAAAAAGGGTGATTTTCCTTTTTCTTTTTTTGTTGTGGGGGACATGATTAACCTATACAAACGTATATAAACTGACCATACAAAACATATCAAGAGAAGCTATTTTGTGTTAAACCCCCTCAAAAACAAGGGGCCACTGCCTTCACCTGGAGAAAAAAAAAGATTCATTCATAAGAGGCGACAAGCATTCTTTACAGTAAGATCTGTGAATCTTTTGGAATAGTCTGCCGCAGGAGCTGGTCACAGCAAATACAGTAGGTGGTGTCAAAAAAGCTTTAGGTGACTCTTTATTTCAAAATAACATTGAGGCTTCGGACAATGTATGGAATTCATGTTCTACACATCCTTTCCCTTTGGCTCAAGCCCTTCTTAAAAGGAAGGTGGATATTGATTCAGGGATTTGTTCTGATTGCCACATGGAGTCAGGAAGGGTTTTTTCCCTCATAGGGTTTTGTTATTTTGTTGTCTTCCCCTGGATCCATATAGCAAGATTACAGGTAGGATTTGATGGACTTTTGTCTTTATCCAACCTTAACAACTATGCAGGTCATTTATTAAACAGGAATACGCCTATATTAGAACCTTTGCGCCGCAATCTGCCACTTTTCCCCATTCACGTCAGGTCTAAAAAAGTGGACATGATGTGGGCGGGGAAGGGGATGGGAGGGTAGGCCCATCTCATTTACCATTTTCTACGCCTGTTTTAGGTGTAGAAAATGGTCAAAATGTAAGACAGCTAGGAAGCTGTCTTATATTTAGAAGCGGCGGTGGATCCGCTGAAGTTATGTAGAGGCCTGGGTGATCCACCGCCAGTGCAAGGGCTATATTAAGACTGGCCTCTAAAATGCCGGTCTTAATAAATGTGCCCCTATGTAATTATGTAACTCCCAGCCCTCCCAAAGCCATAACTTTTTTTATTCACACAGCCGTATGAGAGCTTATTTTTTGTAGGACAAGATGTCTTTTCTAATGGCACCATTTACGGTTGCATACTATGTGGTGGGAAGTGGGAAAAAAATTCCAAATGGGGTGGTATAAATAAAAAACACCATTCTGCCACAGTTTTATGTTATGTTTTGTTTTTACACCATTTCCTATGCAGTAAAACTGACCTGTTACTTTTATTCTCTGGGTCAGTATGATTACAACAATACCACATATGTATATGCTTGCCGCGGTATTTGTCCGGCCGCCTCTCGGCCTGTTTGTGAGTACTTCCAGCAGCACACGTGTGCAAGCGTTAGTACGGATCCGGCCGGAACAGCCTGCCGGACAAACCTAACGCTAGTGTGAAAGTAGTCTAAAAGATGCTTGAATATTGGCACAACATCTCCATGTGTGCTGCCAATAATGAATAGAACAGAATGAGGGAGGAACAATTGTAGTAGCAGAGTGTGTATCTCGGTGTACATCTCTGAGCATCGCAGAAACATGCATAGCTAGTCCTTTGTGGTAGTAAAACAGTTACTGTGCATCAGTATGACAGGCAGGTGACAGGCCTCAGCAGGCTCAGACTGGCCCACTAGGGAGCCGGTGAAATCCCCGGTGGGCCCCTTGCCTTTTTGCTTATACTACAGTACTACAGAAGGAGTGAGTCCATCCCTGCTCTCTGCCACCATCGCATGGTGAGCCTGGAGGAGGGCTGGCACACGTGTTAGAGGCAGGCAGTTCGCAGTACCTTGAAGGGCTTTCTCCAAAGCATAGGTCTCGCTACAGGGGAAAAATTTCCCCCCATAGGTTATTCCTTGCCCCCCTGTGTGCCATCCCCCCCTGCTGATGCTGGCTGACGTCCAGGTGACAGTCTGTACTAGTAACAGTGGTTAGGGTGGCCACAGCGACTCTCAGCAACGGCAAGACTACTGTAAGGTAAAGGGCACTTTGCATATACTCACATGATCTGAAGTCACTGCGCAGAGCGCACTGATGTCGCACGCTGCCTGCAAATTTACTCCAGTCAATTCTGGTTTGCATGCGCGGTGGCCTGGCAGGAAGGAGGAACAAACAACCAGACTAACAGGAGCGCAGCTGCGCTGAGGTAGCCAAGGCTGCTGCTGCAGTCTGAGTCTCTGAGTGGTCTGAGTCTCTGAGACTGAAAAACTTTGCTGTGGCCGCCTTATCTGAATGTAATCATGTTGCAGTATTGTCCCACGGGGAGGGTAACTTTGGTTTCCATCTCGTCTGGATTAATTCCATGTTCCATCCTCCCAGATCAACAGTATAGACGATAATAGTGTGTTGGTGGGAAATTGCCAAGGGATTGCTGAAACTGAAAGGGGGGAAATTTGTTAATGGGGGGGACTGTCACTGTAATAACTAGGGGGGAAATAAGGGACTAAATGATCTGTGCTGTGGGCAGCTGGGAATTGCTGAAAGGGGTTAATAAATTATGGGGGACGGCTGAGGGGTTAATAACTATTGCGAAAGGCTCTTAATGAGTAGTTATTAACCCCTTTCAGCAGTCCCCCATCCACAGTATTTATTAACCCCTCGGGGGACTGCTGAAATGGGTTAATAAATACTGTGAAGGGGTCACAGTACACCCCCTGGCCCCTCTACAAGTTCTTCTCTTTCATCCACAGATGCCCATACCAGTGTTACCCACAGATGCCCATACCAGTGTCACCCACAGATGCCCATACCAGTGTCACCCACAGATGCCCATACCAGTGTCACCCACAGATGCCCATACCAGTGTCACCCACAGATGCCCATACCAGTGTCACCCACAGATGCCCATACCAGTGTCACCCACAGATGCCCCCATAACAGTGTCTTCCACAGATCCCCCATAACAGTGCGCCTGCGCACTAAGGAGAGACAGAAAGGAGGGGAAAGAATCCACGGAAGCAAGCAGAGGACAGCAGACGACTGAATAGCTTCTTTTGTAAGTAAATAGTTTTATTATAAATGTAGTTTAATGTCTGTTTTTGTCTTTAATTATATTCTGGCTTTTGCTTAAAGGGAAAGTAATTGTCACGACCGCTACCCAAGCAGCAGTCGTGTCGCACCAGACGGAGGGGAAGGGGGACCCTTATCTACGGATGGGAATAGTATGGCCACCCCTGACTAACCCTAAGCTGGCACCTGTCTGCCCTGATACGGGTGTGAACCCGTGCGGCGAGCAGTATGCCTAAAACCCTCAGTCACCCTAACAAGCCTAGAGTGGGGAAAGGCCGATGGGAGCACTAGTCACCATCACTCATGTCTAGGAGAACAGCAGGGGAAGACAGCAAGAAACAAACTATATCAGAGATAGACTTATCCAGTCACGAGCAGAGAAGGCGATCCCAATCACGACAGTCCACGCCGGACAAGAGCTCCACAGCAACACCATCAAACGATCTCCTTCAAAGGTCAGAATAGAACTGGAAGTAAGGACTATATCTGGCAATGACTGCAAGTGAAAGTAAAACTAATATAGTAGCTGGGAGTGGCAGACAGGACTCACCTGAGAAGGATGCCTACAAACTCCCAGTCAGGACAAAAAGGTTCACAAGGCAAAACCCAGATGACATACCCTGAACCACGGAGCAAACTCACAAGCTATCGCGAGTAGCAAGTCGCTGCGACCTTCTCCTCCCAGACCTGTCTGGATCAGTCACAGTCGTGACAGTACCCCCCTTTCTACGAGGGGCCCCTGGACCCTCAAGACCAGGCCTCTTCAGATGGGAGCTATGAAAAGCCCGAATGAGTCTGTCCGCTTTTATCTCTGATGCTGGAACCCACATTCTCTCTTCGGAACCATAACCTTTCCAGTGCACCAGGTACTGAAGAGAGCGGCGAACATATCGTGAATCAACAATCTTTTCTACCTGAAACTCAAGACTGCCATCAACAACCACCGGTGGAGGCGGTAGTGGCAATGGTTCAGGAGGTTCTACATATCTCTTAAGCAGAGATCTGTGGAAGACTGTGGCGAAACCAACCAGGCCACTGGGTTTTGGAGAGGCCTGTTTATCAGCCTCTTGCCCCAGGATTATGGGCCCTCTCATCAGCCCATGCAAAACTTAAACCCCATGGCGATTTGACTGTGTTTGTGGCATCTGAGCACTCAGATCCAAGCCATATAGGGACATGTGGGGTTTTGAGATGTGTGACAGAACCAACTGTCTGTATAATTGTATTGTATGTTATGTGAGGGTACCCAGTTAGCTCATTTTATTGTATTCATGTTGTCTGAGTGCCATTCACCTAATAATATGCACTCAGACTTGAGCTGTCTGGGAATGTGTTAAATGTCTATGTGTATTGTAAAGGGGTGGGACATTGTATGTTTGAGTAAGTGATGTCTGTTCCATTGTCCCCACGTGTGTATTGGTGATTTCTCTTTGTCTTGAGAGATAATTGGATTACGCCTCGGGTGTCTCCAGGGCAGAGAGGAGGAAACCATGATGCATTATGGGGATGTATTGTCTCTGTGTATCCTACAGTGCTGCATATCTGTCCTATGTCACAAGTCTTCCTTCTGGTCCCCTAGGGGCGTGTACTTACATTGTATGTGTTGTAACATATTGATTGACTGTATGTCAAACCCCTGTGGGCGGTCCTGTATTTGAAAAGACTGTAATAAAAACCAGGCTGGGTGTACCAGCACCTCAGACCACTGCTTGACCCTCAACACGGAGCCTTGTCTTGTTATTGGGGGGATCCGCTGTATGCTGTTACAGACTGATTGCCAGGAGTGTAAGCTGATTCCTGTTCGTCTGCTAGCAGCTATTCGTGAGGTTCCAGTTTGGAGTGCTATTTTGTATCCAGTTCGGGAGTTGGGTGTTCTACAGTAGCTGGGCCTGTCTCTCAGAAAGGGGCTTATCGCCTAAACAGATTCTAACCCCTTGTCTGCTGAAACGGTCCACTACATTGGTGGCAGCGGCGGGATCGTTCCCACAGCCAGAAGGACAGCTACAGGAGACACCATTTCTGTGGATTCTACAATTTAAAGGCAACGCATGTCCCAGTACAGCGACCCTAAAAGCAACAGGATGGAACCAGCAGTGTTATACGAGGAGGAGGACCTGGATGGCCGGGATGCATTAAGGAAAGGCATCTGGTACCAGGCCCTGGATAGTGTACAATACCAGCGGGGTGAGAGTCTCCCCAGTGAAGAGCAGCGGTTGCAGAAGCAAGTGGCCCTGCGGATGCCCTTCCTGGGAGAGCAGCCCCTGGAGGAATGGGTGAAGGATCTAGAGCACCGGGTATGGCAGGAGCTATGGCTGGAGGATGCCTACCAGGCGCTTTGGTGGTATATGGCACAGTATATACCCTGGACAGCCGAACATGACAAGCCAGAGGGAGAGGCGTTTGATGGTCCTGGCTTGTTATGGGAGTCCTTTGCAGAGCCTGACTTCGGGAGCCCTGCACAGTCCAGACTTCAGGACATTTTCTATGAGAGGGAGGCTAGGCATGAGTGGGATGACCCCCATGAGGTAGAGAAAGACCTGGCTCACCTAGCAACCCTGGAGTGGGAACTGGAGCAGGACTACCGAGATCTCTTCCACTCCATTGAGAAGGCTCAGCAGGACGGTAAGGTGACAGACCCAGATCCAGACCCATTCAGCTGGGCAGATATTGTAGAGTGTTACTGGGAAGGACCCCAGGTGGCCGGTAGAGATGGGACCGAGGTCTCTCCACCGGTCCTGCAGGGAATTGGGAGCCCAGTCTCCATTCCCCAGCGGCAGTGTGAAGTGCAGGGAGAGGAGAGCAGCGTCCTCCCTCCCCAGCGGCAGGCTGAGTTACAGGGGGCAGAGGTAGTTGTTCCTGCCCCCCAGCAGCAGAGTGATATGCCGGGAAGGCAGTGTGAAATGCAGGGAGAGGAGAGCAGCGTCCTCCCTCCCCAGCGGCAGGCTGAGTTACAGGGGGCAGAGGTAGTTGTTCCTGCCCCCCAGCAGCAGAGTGATTTTTTGGGAATTGGGAGCCCAGTCTCCATTCCCCAGCGGCAGAGTGTCCAGCAGGGAATAGAGAGCCCAGTCTCCTTTCCCCAGCAGCAGGACACTGTATTGGGAGCGGAGACGGTCGGTCGCCCTCCCCAGCGGCTGGAAGTATGTATGGGAGAGGAGCTCGTTACCCCCTCTCCCCAGTGGCAGCTTAACGCACCAGGGGGAGACAGTAACCCCCACAACAGTACAGATGGGACCGTGGTCTCTGCACCTACGGCACAGGGGGTAGAGACAGTCGGTCTCCCCCTCCAACAGCCAGACTCTAAGCCAGGGAGCAACACAGAGACCGGGAGTGCCAGCTTCCAGCATAACCTTGGTGGACTCACTGGACAGAGACAGGCTACCAAATGCAACAGGTCCAGTATTGGGTTGTGGGTGGGCTGCCAGACTAACTCAGGTACCGACCGGCGTGAGGTCAGGTATCTGATTAGTCTTCCCTGGGGGGGGGAGATGTGTGGCGAAACCAACCTCGCCACTGGGTTTTGGAGAGGCCTGTTTATCAGCCTCTTGCCCCAGGATTATGGGCCCTCTCATCAGCCCATGCAAAACTTAAACCCCATGGCGATTTGACTGTGTTTGTGGCATCTGAGCGCTCAGATCCAAGCCATATGGGGACATGTGGGGTTTTGAGATGTGTGACAGAACCATCTGTCTGTGTAATTGTATTGTATGTTATGTGAGGGTACCCAGTTAGCTCATTTTATTGTATTCATGTTGTCTGAGTGCCATTCACCTAATAATATGCACTCAGACTTGAGCTGTCTGGGAATGTGTTAAATGTCTATGTGTATTGTAAAGGGTGGGACATTGTATGTTTGAGTAAGTGATGTCTGTTCCATTGTCCCCACGTGTGTATTGGTGATTTCTCTTTGTCTTGAGAGATAATTGGATTACGCCTCGGGTGTCTCCAGGGCAGAGAGGAGGAAACCATGATGCATTATGGGGATGTATTGTCTCTGTGTATCCTACAGTGCTGCATATCTGTCCTATGTCACAAGTCTTCCTTCTGGTCCCCTAGGGGTGTGTACTTACATTGTATGTGTTGTAACATATTGATTGGCTGTATTTCAAAGCCCCTGTGGGCGGTCCTGTATGTGAAAAGACTGTAATAAAAACCAGGCTGGGTGTACCAGCACCTCAGACCACTGCTTGACCCTCAACACGGAGCCTTGTCTCGTTATTGGGGGGATCCGCTGTATGCTGTTACAGACTGATTGCCAGGAGTGTAAGCTGATTCCTGTTCGTCTGCTAGCAGCTATTCGTGAGGTTCCAGTTTGGAGTGCTATTTTGTATCCAGTTCGGGAGTTGGGTGTTCTGCAGTAGCTGGGCCTGTCTCTCAGAAAGGGGCTTATCGCCTAAACGGATTCTAACCCCTTGTCTGCTGAAACGGTCCACTACATTGGTGGCAGCGGCGGGATCGTTCCCACAGCCAGAAGGACAGCTACAGGAGACACCATTTCTGTGGATTCTACAATTTAAAGGCAACGCATGTCCCAGTACAGCGACCCTAAAAGCAACAGGATGGAACCAGCAGTGTTATACGAGGAGGAGGACCTGGATGGCCGGGATGCATTAAGGAAAGGCATCTGGTACCAGGCCCTGGATAGTGTACAATACCAGCGGGGTGAGAGTCTCCCCAGTGAAGAGCAGCGGTTGCAGAAGCAAGTGGCCGTGCGGATGCCCTTCCTGGGAGAGCAGCCCCTGGAGGAATGGGTGAAGGATCTAGAGCACCGGGTATGGCAGGAGCTATGGCTGGAGGATGCCTACCAGGCGCTTTGGTGGTATATGGCACAGTATATACCCTGGACAGCCAAACATGACAAGCCAGAGGGAGAGGCGTTTGATGGTCCTGGCTTGTTATGGGAGTCCTTTGCAGAGCCTGACTTCGGGAGCCCTTCACAGTCCAGACTTCAGGACATTTTCTATGAGAGGGAGGCTAGGCATGAGTGGGATGACCCCCATGAGGTAGAGCAAGACCTGGCTCACCTAGCAACCCTGGAGTGGGAACTGGAGCAGGACTACCGAGATCTCTTCCACTCCATTGAGAAGGCTCAGCAGGACGGTAAGGTGACAGACCCAGATCCAGACCCATTCAGCTGGGCAGATATTGTAGAGTGTTACTGGGAAGGACCCCAGGTGGCCGGTAGAGAAGGGACCGAGGTCTCTCCACCGGTCCTGCAGGGAATTGGGAGCCCAGTCTCCATTCCCCAGCGGCAGTGTGAAGTGCAGGGAGAGGAGAGCAGCGTCCTCCCTCCCCAGCGGCAGGCTGAGTTACAGGGGGCAGAGGTAGTTGTTCCTGCCCCCCAGCAGCAGAGTGATATGCCGGGAAGGCAGTGTGAAATGCAGGGAGAGGAGAGCAGCGTCCTCCCTCCCCAGCGGCAGGCTGAGTTACAGGGGGCAGAGGTAGTTGTTCCTGCCCCCCAGCAGCAGAGTGATTTTTTGGGAATTGGGAGCCCAGTCTCCATTCCCCAGCGGCAGAGTGTCCAGCAGGGAATAGAGAGCCCAGTCTCCTTTCCCCAGCAGCAGGACACTGTATTGGGAGCGGAGACGGTCGGTCGCCCTCCCCAGCGGCTGGAAGTATGTATGGGAGAGGAGCTCGTTACCCCCCTCTCCCCAGCGGCAGCTTAACGCACCAGGGGGAGACAGTAACCCCCACAACAGTACAGATGGGACCATGGTCTCTGCACCTACGGCACAGGGGGTAGAGACAGTCGGTCTCCCCCTCCAACAGCCAGACTCTAAGCCAGGGAGCAACACAGAGACCGGGAGTGCCAGCTTCCAGCATAACCTTGGTGGACTCACTGGACATAGACAGGCTACCAAATGCAACAGGTCCAGTATTGGGTTGTGGGTGGGCTGCCAGACTAACTCAGGTACCGACCGGCGTGGGGTCAGGTATCTGATTAGTCTTCCCTGGGGGGGGGGAGATGTGTGGCGAAACCAACCTCGCCACTGGGTTTTGGAGAGGCCTGTTTATCAGCCTCTTGCCCCAGGATTATGGGCCCTCTCATCAGCCCATGCAAAACTTAAACCCCATGGCGATTTGACTGTGTTTGTGGCATCTAAGCGCTCAGATCCAAGCCATATGGGGACATGTGGGGTTTTGAGATGTGTGACAGAACCATCTGTCTGTGTAATTGTATTGTATGTTATGTGAGGGTACCCAGTTAGCTCATTTTATTGTATTCATGTTGTCTAAGTGCCATTCACCTAATAATATGCACTCAGACTTGAGCTGTCTGGGAATGTGTTAAATGTCTATGTGTATTGTAAAGGGAGGGACATTGTATGTTTGAGTAAGTGATGTCTGTTCCATTGTCCCCACGTGTGTATTGGTGATTTCTCTTTGTCTTGAGAGATAATTGGATTACGCCTCGGGTGTCTCCAGGGCAGAGAGGAGGAAACCATGATGCATTGTGGGGATGTATTGTCTCTGTGTATCCTACAGTGCTGCATATCTGTCCTATGTCACAAGTCTTCCTTCTGGTCCCCTAGGGGTGTGTACTTACATTGTATGTGTTGTAACATATTCATTGGCTGTATTTCAAAGCCCCTGTGGGCGTCCTGTATGTGAAAAGACTGTAATAAAAACCAGGCTGGGTGTGCCAGCACCTCAGACCACTGCTTGACCCTCAACACGGAGCCTTGTCTCGTTATTGGGGGGATCTGCTGTATGCTGTTACAGACTGATTGCCAGGAGTGTAAGCTGATTCCTGTTCGTCTGCTAGCAGCTATTCGTGAGGTTCCAGTTTGGAGTGCTATTTTGTATCCAGTTCGGGAGTTGGGTGTTCTGCAGTAGCTGGGCCTGTCTCTCAGAAAGGGGCTTATTGCCTAAACGGATTCTAACCCCTTGTCTGCTGAAACGGTCCATTACAAAGACATTATGGATCCTTAGAGTCTGAGGTAGCTCCAGACGAAAAGCCACCGGGTTAATGATCTTAATTACCCTATAAGGACCAATAAATCTCGGACCTAATTTCCACGAGGGAACCTTTAACTTGATATTTCTGGTAGACAACCACACCAAGTCATTCACCCCAAGGTCCGGACCTTCAGAGCGCTTCCTATCAGCCGCACGTTTGTATCTACCACCAATTCTCTTCAAACTTTCTTGCACACTCTGCCACACTGAAGAAAGTCAAGACGCAAATCGTTCCTCCTCGGGAATCCCAGACGCCCCCCCTTCACTAAACGTACAAAACTGAGGATGGAAACCATACGCACCAAAAAATGGTGACTTATCGGTGGATTCTTGACGACGATTATTAATGGCAAACTCGGCTAACGGTAAATAAGATGACCATTCCTCCTGATTTTCGGAAACAAAGCATCTCAAATATGTCTCTAGATTTTGATTGGTACGTTCAGTCTGACCGTTGGACTGTGGATGGAAAGATGAAGAAAACGACAGATGAACCCCTAAACGAGAACAAAAAGCTTTCCAAAATTTAGAAACAAATTGGGTACCACGATCCGAAACAATATCGGAACGGACCCCGTGAAGCTTCACGATGTGGTCAATAAAAACCTGAGCCAGTGTGTTAGCATTAGGCAATGCGGCAAGAGCAATAAAGTGCACCATTTTACTGAATCTGTCAACAACTACAAGAATAACAATCTTTTCCGCTGATACTGGTAGATCCGTAATGAAATCCATTGACAGGTGCGTTCAAGGCCTGTTGGGGATGGCCAGAGGTAAAAGACGCCCTGCCGGACGAGTATGATCTACCTTAGAACGAGCACAGGTAGCACATGCAGAAACAAAATTCAACACCTCCTGGCGCCATTTAGGCCACCAGAACCGACAAGACACTAACTCAGAGGTTGCCCTACTACCTGGGTGTCCTGCCAGTGTGGAGTTATGGTGTTCTTTTAGTATCTCCAGTCGTAAATTTTCTGGCACAAACAGTTTACCCGAGGGGCAGGAGGCCGGGGCGTCCCCCTGAGCTTCCAACACCCTCCCCTCCAAACCTGAGTGTAATACAGAGACCACCACCCCCTTTTGCAAAATGGGCTCTGGTACCTCAACATCACCCCCTCCAGGAAAACTTTGAGACAATGCATCCTCCTTAGTATTTTTTGCCACCGGGCGATAGGTTATTACAAAATTAAACCTAGTAAAAAATAACGACCACCGAGCCTGTCTAGGGGTGAGACGTTTAGCAGACTCCAGATATAATACGTTTTTGTGATCAGTAATCACCGTGACGGGATGAACCGCCCCCTCCAAAAAATGACGCCACTCCTCAAAAGCCAACTTAATAGCCAAAAGTTCCCTGTTGCCAATATCATAGTTCCTTTCTGCAGTAGACAATTTCTTCGAAAAGAAAGCACACGGAGGCCATTCACCAGGGGACGGGCCCTGAGATAGTACCGCTCCCACCCCCACCTCTGATGCGTCAACCTCTACAATAAAAGGAAGACATCTGGCTGTACGAGAATAGGGGCCGAGGTGAATCTCTCCTTCAGAGATGCAAAGGCTGTTTTGGCTGCATGTGACCATTTGGAAAAATTCGGGTCATGTCCGTCAGTGGTTTGACCACCAAGGAATAATTTTTTATAAACTTTCTATAAAAATTGGCAAACCCCAGGAAGCGTTGCAATGCCTTCAGGTTCTCAGGCAGATCCCAGTCTATAATCGCCCGGACTTTCTCTGGATCCATGCGGAAACCTGAATCTGACAACACATACCCCAGAAATGGCAGTTCTTTTACGGCGAACACACATTTGGCATTGTTGGCCCTTAATATCTGCAGCACTTGTCTCACATGGATCTTATGTGTATCAAGATCCGGGGAATAGACCAGGATGTCATCAAGATATATCACAACAAATCTCCCGATAAGGTGACTAAAAATATCGTTGACAAAATGTTGGAATACCGCAGGCGCATTAATAAGACCAAATGGCATGACCATATTTTCATAATGCCCTTCCGGAGTATTAAAAGCCGTCTTCCACTCATCCCCCTCTTTGATGCGAACCAGGTTATAGGCTCCTCTGAGATCCATTTTGGAGAACCATTTAGCACCAGCAACCTGATTAAAGAGGTCGGGAATGAGAGGAAGAGGATAGGGATCTCGGATAGTTATCCGGTTTAATTCCCGGAAATCCAGGCAAGGACGTGGGCCCCCATCTTTCTTTTTAACGAAAAAGAACCCTCCAGCCACGGGTGAAGAAGAGGGTCTGATGTGTCCCTTAGCCAAACTCTCCGAAATAAAATCTTTCATAGCCTTCCTCTCCGGGCCGGAAAGATTGTATAACCGGGTTTTAGGTAGTTTGGCCCCAGGTAGTAGATTAATCGGGCAATCATATGGACGATGAGGTGGTAACCCCTGACAACCCTTCTCAGAGAACACATCCATAAAATCTGACAGAAAGGCAGGTAAAGATGTTACAGAGAGTGTAGAGCACCTACTACTCAAGCAGTTGTCCTTACAATGTTCACTCCACTCCACAATCTCCCTGGCCTGCCAATCCACCACTGGATTGTGAGTCACCAGCCAGGGAAGCCCCAATACCATAGGAGCCGGAAGACCGTCCAGGACATAACACGAGATATGCTCTTTATGGAGGTCCCCTACCTGCAGATGGATATTATGAATGATCTGAGTTAACTCTTTCTGAGTAAGAGGGGAGGAGTCGATGGCAAAAACAGGAATAGTTCTGCGTATCGGTTCTGGAGTAAAACCCAGAGCCTGAGCAAACCGTTATTCCACCAAGTTGACCCCCGCCCCACTGTCCAAAAAGACGGAACAGATCTCAGTCTTATTGCCCGCCTCAACGGTAGCGGACAACAAAAACTGAGACATGCGTATGGAGGAAACGAATACGCCCAGACTGTTATCCTCCGCACAATCTGGGGACTCTAGTTTTCCGGGCGGCTCCTTAGTTTGTGGTCTCTTGGGTTCTGAGGGACAAACCTTTACAAAATGACCCCTCCCCCCACAACGAAAACAAACCTCTGACCTACAGCGGAACTTAGGAGGATTCACCCATCTAGTGGCGCCCCCTATTTGCATTGGTTCGACTGGATAATAACAAACCGATCCCTGTCCTATAGAGGCCTCCGTAAAATTTAATAGTCTCTCCCTGAGTCGTCTGTAGATTCTTATGGACAGAGACATAGCAGCCTCCAGAGACCCAGGGACCTCTTATACCGCCAGCGCGTCTTTTAATTTTTCAGACAACCCCTGGCAGAACTGACTCCTAAGGGCCGAGTCGTTCCATAACGTATCAGTAGCCCACCTACGGAATTCGGAACAATATAGTTCAGCAGACCGGTTCTCTTGCCGAAGTCTACGTAGCTTAGACTCAGCCAGTGAGACCCTGTCCGGGTCATCATATACGAGACCCAGGGCTTCAAAAATCTCCTCCACTGATCGTAAGGCCAGAGAGTCTGATGGTAGGGAGAAAGCCCAAGCCTGCGGATCTCCTTGCAGGAGAGAAATTACAATACCCACCCGTTGTTCCTCACCGCCGGAGGATCTAGGGCGTAACCTGAAGAACAATTTACAAACTTCTCTGAAGGTTACAAATTGGTCTCTCCCTCCTGAGAACCTATCAGGTAAAGCCACTTTTGGCTCAGGAGTACCTTGGTTTCCCGTAGCAACGGTGGAACCCAAGGATGGCTGCTGCTGCTGCCGCACTGTTGCTTTTAATCCTGCCACTTCAAGGGATAATCCCTGTAATTTTTTCGCCAAAACCGTAACCGGATCCATAGTGGAACAGAAAAATACAAAGCAAAACAGCAAAAAAAAAAAAAAGAAATGTCACATTTTTTTTTTTTAAAAGGCCAGATATACTGTCACGAGCAGTCGTGTCGCACCAGACGGAGGGGAAGGGGGACCCTTATCTACGGATGGGAATAGTATGGCCACCCATGACTAACCCTAAGCTGGCACCTGTCTGCCCTGATACCCTAGACGGGGTGTGAACACGTGCGGCGAGCAGGATGCCTAAAACCCTCAGTTACCCTAACAAGCCTAGAGTGGGGAAAGGCCGATGGGAGCACTAGTCACCATCACTCATGTCTAGGAGAACAGCAGGGGAAGACAGCAACAAACAAACTATATCAGAGATAGACTTATCCAGTCACGAGCAGAGAAGGCGATCCCAATCACGACAGTCCACGCCGGACAAGAGCTCCACAGCAACACCATCAAACGATCTTCTTCAAAGGTCAGAATAGAACTGGAAGTAAGTACTATATCTGGCAATGACTGCAAGTGAAAGTGAAACTAATATAGTAGCTGGGAGTGGCAGACAGGACTCACCTGAGAAGGATGCCTACAAACTCCCAGTCAGGACAAAAAGGTTCACAAGGCAAAACCCAGATGACATACCCTGAACCACGGAGCAAACTCACAAGCTATCGCGAGTAGCAAGTCGCTGCGACCTTCTCCTCCCAGACCTGTCTGGATCAGTCACAGTCGTGACAGTAATAATGTTTTTTTTTCAGTTATGTATGATGCTTTTGTTATAATAATAAATAAATGTACTGGTAAATGTAGAGGTGTTATAATGTGGACCCCAGGCTGGCGCTGTGGCAGCATACGGTTATTAGTGCCCCCCCCCCATTTTAGACTGTGGTATCTTTTATGTGCCCCCCCTATATATTGTTCCTAGAGTCGCCACTGCTCCAAAGTAAACTTTACGGAGCCCATATGAGCAGACAGCTCCCCTCCCCTACAGTGTGATATTCCTTCAATTGTGAGGAGGGGGGAGAGCCAGAGGAGCTGAGGCATCAGCAGGAGATAATGCAGACACTGCTCCTTCTGACCTCTTGTGTAACTTGTGCCTCCAGTATATTGTTCAGTGGTCCTCCTACTACTTCACACAGCAGCACTGGGGTAAGTTACTGTGAGAGAGAGATTAGAAGAGCCCTGAAGCTGCTGCCCCTGCACATCTTGTGTCCACCTGTTGTTCCAGCCACTTACAGACCTTTGCCCACCAACTATCTAACCTATACTTTATACAGAGCTCCTAAGGCTGGGTTCACACGGGCGTTGCGGGAAATAGTGCTGGTGCGTTACGGGAACACCAGCGATTTTTCTGCGCGAGTGCAAAACATTGTAATGCGTTTTACACTCGCGTGAGAAAAATCGCGCATGTTTGGTACCCAAACCCGAACTTCTTCACAGAAGTTCGGGTTTGGGATCGGTGTTCTGTAGATTGTATTATTTTCCCTTATAACATGGTTATAAGGGAAAATAATAGCATTCTGAATACAGAATGCATAGTAAAACAGCGCTGGAGGGGTTAAAAAAAATACAAAATAATTTAACTCACCTTAGTCCACTTGATCGCGCAGACCGGCATCTCCTTCTGTCTCCTTTGCTGAACAGGACCTGTGGTGAGCATTCATTACATGAACAGGACCTTTGGTGACGTCACTCCGGTCATCACATGATCCATCACCATGGTAAAAGATCAGGTGATGGATCATGTGATGACCAGAGTGACGTCACCAAAGGTCCTGTTCATGTAATGAATGCTCACCACAGGTCCTGTTCAGCAAAGGAGACAGAAGGAGATGCCGGTCTGCGCGATCAAGTGGACTAAGGTGAGTTAAATTATTTTTTTATTTTTTTTAACCCCTCCAGCGCTGTTTTACTATGCATTCTGTATTCAGAATGCTATTATTTTCCCTTATAATCATGTTATAAGGGAAAATAATAATGATCGGGTCTCCATCCCGATCGTCTCCTAGCAACCGCGCGTGAAAATCGCACCGCATCCACACTTGCTTGCGGATGCTTGCAATTTTCACGCAACCCCATTCACTTCTATGGGGCCTGTGTTGCGTGAAAAACGCTGAATATAGAGCATGCTACGATTTTCACGCAACGCACAAGTGATGCGTGAAAATCACCGCTCATCTGAACAGCCCCATTAAAATGAATGGGTCGGGATTCAGTGCGGGTGCAATACGTTCACCTACCGCATTGTACCCGCGCGGAAATCTCGCCCGTGTGAACGCAGCCTAAGAAGTTATGTCTCCCAGAGGACCCCCCCATTCCCTCTCATCAGTGGCATTTCAAATTTTGCCAGCTCTTTACCTCCCACATATGATGTAATGTCTCTGGAGGTTATGTCAGCGCTGGAGCGTTATAGGAGGAGCGGCTGATATCAGTCCCATATGATGTAATGTCTCTAGAGATTATATCAGTGCTAGAGAGCTATAAGAGGAGTGACTGATATCAGTCACATATGATGTAAATGTCTCTGGAGGTTATATCAGTGCTGGAGCGTTATAAGAGGAGCGGCTGATATCAGTCCCATATGATGTAAATGTCTCTGGAGTTTATATCAGTGCTGGAGAATTATAAGTGGAGCGGCTGATATCAGTCACATATGATGTAAATGTCTCTGGAGGTTATATCAGTGCTGGAGCGTTATGAGAGGAGTGGCTGATATCAGTCACATATGATGTAAATGTATCTGGAGGTTATATCAGTACTGTAGCGTTTATAAGAGAAGCAGCTGATATTAGTCACATGTGATGTAATGTCTCTGGAGGTTATATCAATATTTGAATGTTATAAGAGGAGCATCTGATATCAGTCACATATGATGTAAATGTCTTTGGAGGTTATATCAGTGCTTAGAACCTTATAGGAGGAGCGACTGATATCAGTCACATGTGATGTAAATGTCTCTGGAGTTTATATCAGTACTGGAGCATTATAAGAGAAGCGGCTGATATCAGTCACATATGATGTAAATGTCTCTGGAGGTTATATCAGTACTGGAGCGTTATAAGAGGAGCGGCTGATATTAGTCACATATGATGTAATGTCTCTAGAGATTATATCAGTGCTAGAGAGCTATAAGAGGAGTGACTGATATCAGTCACTTATAATGTAAATATATCTGAAGTTTATCTCAGTACTAGAGCGTTGTAAGAGGAGCGGCTGATATCAGTCACATATGATGTAAATGTCTCTGGAGGTTATATCAGTGCTGGAGCGTTATAAGAGGAGCGGCTGATATCAGTCCCATATGATGTAAATGTCTCTGGAGTTTATATCAGTGCTGGAGAATTATAAGTGGAGCGGCTGATATCAGTCACATATGATGTAAATGTCTCTGGAGGTTATATCAGTGCTGGAGCGTTATGAGAGGAGTGGCTGATATCAGTCACATATGATCTAAATGTATCTGGAGGTTATATCAGTACTGTAGCGTTTATAAGAGAAGCAGCTGATATTAGTCACATGTGATGTAATGTCTCTGGAGGTTATATCAATATTTGAACGTTATAAGAGGAGCATCTGATATCAGTCACATATGATGTAAATGTCTTTGGAGGTTATATCAGTGCTTAGAACCTTATAAGAGGAGCGACTGATATCAGTCACATGTGATGTAAATGTCTCTGGAGGTTATATCAGTACTGGAGCGTTATAAGAGGAGCGGCTGATATTAGTCACATATGATGTAATGTCTCTAGAGATTATATCAGTGCTAGAGAGCTATAAGAGGAGTGACTGATATCAGTCACATATGATGTAAATGTCTCTGGAGGTTATATCAGTGCTGGAGCGTTATAAGAGGAGCGGCGGATATCAGTCCCATATGATGTAAATGCCTCTGGAGGTTATATCAGTGCTGGAGCATTATAAGAGGAGCGGCTGATATCAGTCGCATATAATGTAAATGTCTCTGGAGGTTATATCAGTACTGGGGCGTTATAAGAGGAGCAGCTGATATTAGTCACATATGATGTAATGTCTCTGGATGTTATATCAGCGCCGGAGCGTTATAAGAGGAGTGGCTGATATCAGTCACATATGATGTAAATGTCTCTGGAGGTTATATCAGCACTGGAGCATTATAAAAGGAGCGGCTGATATCAGTCACATGTGATGTAATGTCTCTGGAGGTTATATCAGCACTGGAGCATTATAAGAGAAGCGGCTGATATCAGTCACATATGATGTCATGTTTCTGGAGGTTATATCAATATTTGAGCGTTCTAAGAAGAGCATCTGATATCTGTCACATGTGATGTAATGTCTCTGGAGGTTATATCAGTGCTGGAGCGTTATAAGAAGAGCGGCTGATATCAGTCACATATGATGTAATGTCTCTGGAGGTTATATCAGCACTGGAGCGTTATTAAAGGAGAGGCTGATATCAGTCACATATGATGTAATGTTTCTGGAGGTTTTATCAGTATGGAGTGTTATAACAGGAGCAGCTGATAGTCACATATGATGTAATGTCTCTTGAGTTTATATCAGTGCTGGAGCGTTATAAGAGGAGCGGCTGATATCAGTCACATATGATGTAAATTTATCTGGAGGTTATATCAGTACTGTTGCGTTATAAGAGGAGCAGCTGATATTAGTCACATATGATGTAAATGTCTCTGGAGGTTATATCAGTGATGGGGCTTTATAAGAGGGGCGGCTGATATCAGTCGCATATGATGTAATGTGTCTGAAGGTTAAATCAGTACTGGAGCGTTATAACAGGAGCAGCTGATAGTCACATATGATGTAATGTCTCTGGAGGTTATATCAGTGCTGGAGCGTTATGAGAAGAGTGGCTGCTATCAGTCACATACGATGTAAATGTATCTGGAGCTCATATCAGTACTAGAGCGTTATAAGATGAGCAGCTGCTATCAGTCACATGTGATGTAATGTCTCTGGAGGTTATATCAATACTGAAGCGTTATAAGTGGAGCGGCTGATATCAGTCACATATGATTAGTGTTGAGCGGCATGTCCCATATTCGAATTCGCGATATTTCGCGAATATTCGAAAGAATATTCGTCAAATATTCGCGAATATTCGAATTCGCTATTTTATCGCATATGCGATAATTTTATCGCATATGCGATAATTAGAATTTAGATGCAGTTAACATACTCCTCCCCGACAAGCGTCACTTCACTGTGTGGTTAGAATATACAAGTATTTAGAGAAGGCTCACCTGATGCTCAGGAATGGAAATGGGTGCACCTACCAAGAGGATTCACCCAATCCTCAAAAACAGTAATAAAATTAGAGCAAAGGATGGTAGGGCACACCAATATTCGGTACCACACGGATGGTTATTATAACAATATTTTATTTATTAGTGATATACACTGTTGAATAAACATACATAAAATGTAACACTCTTAAAAGTAATAAAATACTAAAAATAGAAAAACTATTGAATACAATAAAACCCAATATAATAATAATAATATAAATTAGCAATATTGCGTTTTGATATCTGTGTAATTTCAATAGTTCGACTGTATATGCACCAGGACTCGTTGGATGGTAAATAATATCCTTCCAGATGGGTTCTTTCACCCAATCGATGCCCCAAGAAATGGGGATTACATCTGATTATTTGAATAAAGTCTTTTTGAATAAAGGCTTTTTAAATAGTCACTGCAGCTGTTGCGACTCAATAGTCGCTATGTATATTAAATCAGTGCACTATTGCTGCTTTTTAGTACAGGAGAGCCGAGGCAATTATACTCACAGTTTGTAGTGCAGTATTGTCGGCTTTGGTAAATCACAGGTGGCGTCCCACGTGTGGTGAACAATAGTTGCTCCAGTTGCAGCAAATCAAAGTGATGCGGCTTTGGGATCCTCGCTGTTTTTTATATAGCCGTGCTGTATTTGGGGGTCAGTCGGTGATGCGTTCCTTCTGTATTTGAATAAATACTTTACAGGAGTGGACTCTGCCACACAGCCGACTCTCCAAACAGACAGGTATAAGGCTTATCTTGGATTTTTCAAGCTGGAAAATCAGCGATCCCTTGTTTCTTTATTTCCTTTTTCTTTTCCTTTTCTTTTAGCGCTTTAAGTCCTCCGGTGTGATACTTTATTCCGTGGGGTAATTACCAAACATGTTTCGGAGTTAACTACGACCACTGGTGGCCACTGATGAAGGAGTCGTAGTTAACTCCGAAACATGTTTGGTAATTACCCCACAGAATAAAGTATCACACCGGAGGACTTAAAGCGCTAAAAGAAAAGGAAAAGAAAAAGGAAATAAAGAAACAAGGGATCGCTGATTTTCCAGCTTGAAAAATCCAAGATAAGCCGGATACCTGTCTGTTTGGAGAGTCGGCTGTGTGGCAGAGTCCACTCCTGTAAAGTATTTATTCAAATACAGAAGGAACGCATCACCGACTGACCCCCAAATACAGCACGGCTATATAAAAAACAGCGAGGATCCCAAAGCCGCATCACTTTGATTTGCTGCAACTGGAGCAACTATTGTTCACCACACGTGGGACGCCACCTGTGATTTACCAAAGCCGACAATACTGCACTACAAACTGTGAGTATAATTGCCTCGGCTCTCCTGTACTAAAAAGCAGTAATAGTGCACTGATTTAAATTAACCTAATTTAATGCTCTCATTAAGAGAAACAAAATAGTCTTGCAGGTATGTTACTGTCTAATTGCTAAGAAAATAGATTCAATGATGTTACATTGCAAGCTTTCAAGAAATGTTACCGATCATGCATAATGCAAAATGATGGTTATGTTGCATGTTAAAAGAAAGTGTCACCGGACAGTGTCACCGGACACTGTCACCGGAGGGAGAGTTTTTTAGATCTAGGGATATGAGTCTATTAAGTAGGAGTTATAGTTAGAGTTGAGCAAACACCTGGATGTTCGGGTTCGAGAAGTTCGGCCGAACTTCCCGGAAATGTTCGGGTTCGAGATCCGAACCCGACCCGAACTTCGTCCCGAACCCCATTGAAGTCAATGGGGACCCGAACTTTTCGGCACTAAAAAGGCTGTAAAACAGCCCAGGAAAGAGCTAGAGGGCTGCAAAAGGCAGCAACATGTAGGTAAATCCCCTGCAAACAAATGTGGATAGGGAAATGAATAAAAAAAATAAAAATAAAATTACCAATATCAATTGGACAGAGGTCCCATAGCAGAGAATCGGGCTTCACGTCAGCAGAGAATCAGTCTCTTCATGCCATAGCAGAGAATCTGGCTTCATGTCAGCAGAGAATCAGTCTTCATGTCATAGCAGAGAATCAGGCTTCACGTCACCCACCACTGGAACAGGCCACTGTAACATATTTAGGCCCAGGCACCCAGGCAGAGGAGAGAGGTCCCATAACAGAGATTTAGGCTTCATGTCAGCACAGAATTAGTCTTCATGTCATAGCAGAGAATCAGGCTTCACGTCACCCACCACAGAAACAGGCCACTGTCACATATTTAGGCCCCGGCACCCAGACAGAGGAGAGAGGTCCCGTAACAGAGATTCAGGCTTCATGTCAGCAGAGAATCAGTCTTCATGTCATAGCAGAGAATCAGGCTTCACGTCACCCACCACTGGAACAGGCCACTGTCACAAATTTAGGCCCAGGCACCCAGGCAGAGGAGAGAGGTCCCATAACAGAGATTCAGGCTTCATGTCAGCACAGAATCAGTCTTCATGTGATAGCAGAGAATCAGGCTTCACGTCACCCACCACTGGAACAGGCCACTGTCACATATTTAGGCCCAGGCAC
The DNA here is from genome assembly GCF_905171765.1 of Bufo bufo. NCBI lineage: Eukaryota > Metazoa > Chordata > Amphibia > Anura > Bufonidae > Bufo > Bufo bufo. The sequence continues at coordinate 68,891,358 of NC_053396.1, forward strand.
CCAGGCAGAGGAGAGAGGTCCCGTAACAGAGATTCAGGCTTCATGTCAGCACAGAATCAGTCTTCATGTCATAGCAGAGAATCAGGCTTCACGTCACCCACCACTGGAACAGGCCACTGTCACATATTTAGGCCCAGGCACCCAGGCAGAGGAGAGAGGTCCCATAACAGAGATTCAGGCTTCATATCAGCACAGAATCAGTCTTCATCTCATAGCAGAGAATCAGGCTTCACGTCACCCACCACTGGAACAGGCCACTGTCACATATTTAGGCCCAGGCACCCAGGCAGAGGAGAGAGGTCCCATAACAGAAATTCAGGCTTCATGTCAGCACAGAATCAGTCTTCATGTCATAGCAGAGAATCAGGCTTCACGTCACCCACCACAGGAGCAGGCCACTGTCACATATTTAGGCCCCGGCACCCAGACAGAGGAGAGAGGTCCCGTAGCAGAGATTCAGGCTTCATGTCAGCACAGAATCAGTCTTCATGTCATAGCAGAGAATCAGGCTTCACGTCACCCACCACTGGAACAGGCCACTGTCACATATTTAGGCCCAGGCACCCAGGCAGAGGAGAGAGGGGACCTGATTCTGTGCTGACATGAAGCCTGAATCACTGTTAGGGACATAACAGTGATTCAGGCTTCATGTCAGCACAGAATCAGTCTTCATGTCATAGCAGAGAATCAGGCTTCACGTCACCCACCACTGGAACAGGCCACTGTCACATATTTAGGCCCAGGCACCCAGGCAGAGGAGAGAGGTCCCGTAATAGAGATTCAGGCTTCATGTCAGCACAGAATTAGTCTTCATGTCATTGCAGAGAATCAGGCTTCACGTCACCCACCACTGGAACAGGCCACTGTCACATATTTAGGCCCAGGCACCCAGGCAGAGGAGAGAGGTCCCATAACAGAAATTCAGGCTTTATGTCAGCACAGAATCAGTCTTTATGTCATAGCAGAGAATCAGGCTTCACGTCACCCACCACAGGAACAGGCCACTGTCACATATTTAGGCCCCGGCGCCCAGACAGAGGAGAGAGGTCCCGTAACAGAGATTCAGGCTTCATGTTAGCACAGAATCAGTCTTCATGTCATAGCAGAGAATCAGGCTTCACGTCACCCACCACTGGAACAGGCCACTGTCACATATTTAGGCCCAGGCACCAAGGCAGAGGAGAGAGGTCCCATAACAGAGATTCAGGCTTCATGTCAGCACAGAATCAGTCTTCATGTCATAGCAGAGAATCAGGCTTCACGTCACCCACCACTGGAACAGGCCACTGTCACATATTTAGGCCCAGGCACCCAGGCAGAGGAGAGAGGTCCCATAACAGAGATTCAGAATTCATGTCAGCACAGAATCAGTCTTCATGTCATAGCAGAGAATCAGGCTTCACGTCACCCACCACTGGAACAGGCCACTGTCACATATTTAGGCCCAGGCACCCAGGCAGAGGAGAGAGGTCCCATAACAGAGATTCAGGCTTCATGTCAGCACAGAATCAGTCTTCATGTCATAGCAGAGAATCAGGCTTCACGTCACCCACCACTGGAACAGGCCACTGTCACATATTTAGGCCCCGGCACCCAGACAGAGGAGAGAGGTCCCGTAACAGAGATTCAGGCTTCATGTCAGCAGAGAATCAGTCTTCATGTCATAGCAGAGAATCAGGCTTCATGTCACCCACCACTGGAACAGGCCACTGTCACACATTTTGGCCCCGGCACCCAGACAGAGGAGAGGTTCATTCAACTTTGGGTTGCCCCGCAATATAATGGTAAAATGAAAATAAAAATAGGATTGAATGAGGAAGTGCCCTGGAGTACAATAATATATTGTTAAGGGGAGGTAGTTAATGTATAATCTGCACAAGGGATGGACAGGTCCTGTGGGATCCATGCCTGGTTCATTTTTATGAACGTCAGCTTGTCCACATTGGCTGTAGACAGGCGGCTGCGTTTGTCTGTAATGACGCCCCCTGCCGTGCTGAATACACGTTCAGACAAAACGCTGGCCGCCGGGCAGGCCAGCACCTCCAAGGCATAAAAGTCTAGCTCTGGCCACGTGGACAATTTGGAGACCCAGAAGTTGAATGGGGCCGAACCATCAGTCAGTACGTGGAGGGGTGTGCACAGGTACTGTTCCACCATGTTAGTGAAATGTTGCCTCCTGCTAACACGTTCCGTATCAGGTGGTGGTGCAGTTAGCTGTGGCGTGGTGACGAAACTTTTCCACATCTCTGCCATGCTAACCCTGCCCTCAGAGGAGCTGGCCGTGACACAGCTGCGTTGGCGACCTCTTGTTCCTCCTCTGCCTTCGCCTTGGGCTTCCACTTGTTCCCCTGTGACATTTGGGAATGCTCTCAGTAGCGCGTCTACCAACATGCGCTTGTACTCGCGCATCTTCCTATCGTGCTCCAGTGTAGGAAGTAAGGTGGGCACATTGTACCGGGGATCCAGCAGGGTGGCAACCCAGTAGTCCGCACACGTTAAAATGTGGGCAACTCTGCTGTCATTGCGCAGGCACTGCAGCATGTAGTCGCTCATGTGTGCCAGGCTGCCCAGAGGTAAGGACAAGCTGTCCTCTGTGGGAGGCGTATCGTCATCGTCCTGTGTTTCCCCCCAGCCACGCACCAGTGATGGGCCCGAGCTGCTTTGGGTGCCACCCCGCTGTGAACATGCTTCATCCTCATCCTCCTCCACCTCCTCCTAATCCTCGTCCTCCTCGTCCTCCAGTAGTGGGCCCTGTCTGGCCACATTTGTACCTGGCCTCTGGTGTTGCAAAAGACCTCCCTCTGAGTCACTTCGAAGAGACTGACCTGAAAGTGCTAAAAATGACCCCTCTTCCTCCTCTTCCTCCTGGGCCACCTCCTCTTCCATCATCGCCCTAAGTGTTTTCTCAAGGAGACATAGAAGTGGTATTGTAACGCTGATAACGGCGTCATCGCCACTGGCCATGTTGGTGGAGTACTCGAAACAGCGCAACAGGGCACACAGGTCTCGCATGGAGGCCCAGTCATTGGTGTTGAAGTGGTGTTGTTCCGCAGTGCGACTGACCCGTGCGTGCAGCAGCTGAAACTCCACTATGGCCTGCTGCTGATCGCACAGTTTGTCCAGCATGTGCAAGGTGGAGTTCCACCTGGTGGGCACGTCGCATATGAGGCGGTGAGCGGGAAGCCCTAAGTTACGCTGTAGCGCAGACAGGCGTGCAGCAGCAGGGTGTGAACGCCGGAAGCGCGAACAGACGGCCCGCACTTTATGCAGCAGCTCTGACATGTCGGGGTAGTTGCGAATGAACTTCTGCACCACCAAATTCAGCACATGCGCCAGGCAAGGGATGTGCGTCAAACCGGCTAGTCCCAGAGCTGCAACGAGATTTCGCCCATTATCGCACACCACCAGGCCGGGCTTGAGGCTCACCGGCAGCAACCACTCGTCGGTCTGTTGTTCTATACCCCGCCACAACTCCTGTGCGGTGTGGGGCCTGTCCCCCAAACATATGAGTTTCAGAACGGCCTGCTGATATTTACCCCGGGCTGTGCTGAAGTTGGTGGTGAAGGTGTGTGGCTAACTGGATGAGCAGGTGGAAGAAGAGGAGGAGGAAGCTGAGTAGGAGGAGGAGGAGACAGGAGGCAAAGAATGTTGCCTTGCCCAGCCGCCACTACATTTACCCAGTGTGCAGTTAGGGAGATATAGCGTCCCTGGCCGTGCTTACTGGTCCCTGTATGTGTGGTTAGGTGGACCTTGCCACAGATGGCGTTGCGCAGTGCACACTTGATTTTATCGGACACTTGGTTGTGCAGGGAAGGCACGGCTCTCTTGGAGAAGTAGTGGCGGCTGGGAACAACATATTGTGGGACAGCAAGCGACATGAGCTGTTTGAAGCTGTCTGTGTCCACCAGCCTAAATGACAGCATTTCATAGGCCAGTAGTTTAGAAATGCTGGCATTCAGGGCCAGGGATCGAGGGTGGCTAGGTGGGAATTTACGCTTTCTCTCAAATGTTTGTGAGATGGAGAGCTGAACGCTGCCGTGTGACATGGTTGAGATGCTTGGTGACGCAGGTGGTGGTGTTGGTGGTACATCCCATGTTTGCTGGGCGGCAGGTGCCAACGTTCCTCCAGAGGCGGAGGAAGAGGCCGAGGCGGCGGCAGCAGCAGAAGAGGCCGAGACGGCAGCAGCAGAAGAGGTAGCAGGGGGAGCCTGAGTGACTTCTTTGTTTTTAAGGTGTTTACTCCACTGCAGTTCATGCTTTGCATGCAGGTGCCTGGTCATGCAGGTTGTGCTAAGGTTCAGAACGTTAATGCCTCGCTTCAGGCTCTGATGGCACAGCGTGCAAACCACTCGGGTCTTGTCGTCAGCACATTGTTTAAAGAAGTGCCATGCCAGGGAACTCCTTGAAGCTGCCTTTGGGGTGCTCGGTCCCAGATGGCGGCGGTCAGTAGCAGGCGGAGTCTCTTGGCGGCGGGTGTTCTGATTTTGCCCACTGCTCCCTCTTTGTCTTTTGCTACGCTGTTGGCTCGGTCTCACCACTGCCTCTTCCTCCGAATTCTGAAAGTCAGTGGCACGACCTTCATTCCATGTGGGGTCTAGGACCTCATCGTCCCCCGCATCGTCTTCCACCCAGTCTTCCTCCCTGACCTCATGTTCAGTCTGCACACTGCAGAAAGACGCAGCAGTTGGCACCTGTGTTTCGTCATCATCAGAGACGTGCTGAGGTGGTATTCCCATGTCCTCATCATCAGGAAACATAAGTGGTTGTGCGTTAGTGCATTCTATCTCTTCCACCCCTGGGGAAGGGCTAGGTAGATGCCCTTGGGAAACCCTGGCAGCAGAGTCTTCAAACAGCATAAGAGACTGCTGCATAACTTGAGGCTCAGACAGTTTCCCTGATATGCATGGGAGTGATGTGACAGACTGATGGGCTTGGTTTTCATGCGCCATCTGTGCGCTTTCTGCAGAAGACTGGGTGGGAGATAATGTGAACGTGCTGGATGCACTGTCGGCCACCCAATTGACTAATGCCTGTACCTGCTCAGGCCTTACCATCCTTAGAACGGCATTGGGCCCCACCAAATATCGCTGTAAATTCTGCTGGCTACTGGGACCTGAGGTAGTTGGTTCACTAGGACGTGTGGCTGTGGCAGAACGGCTACGTCCTCTCCCAGCACCAGAGGGTCCACTAACACCACCACGACCATGTCCACGTCCGCGTCCCTTATTAGATGTTTTCCTCATTGTTCCCGTTCACCACAATTTTGAAAATGGCAAATTTGGGAATAGTTTTTCAACCCAGAACAAAAACTGTGCTTTTACGGTCACTACAAATAATTTGACCAGCTAAAACAGTACAGATTTGGTTGAATAGAAATTTGAGGCCTATTTTTTTTTGCGCTGTGTGACAGGTATACGTTTAATCACAGAATTAGACTTGTATCTGCACGGTAGCGTGTGTGTTAAGTTTTTCTGAATGACACTATCAGCACCTTGAATCTAAGATATCCTTTTTGGGATAGATTTCAAGTAGGCCTATTATAGCATAAACTACTTATTTTGAGAATGGCAAATTTGGTAATAGTTTTTCAACCCAGAACAAAAACTGTGCTTTTACGGTCACTACAAATAACTTGACCAGCTAAAACAGTACATATTTGGTTCAATAGAAATGTGAGGCCTATTTTTTTTTGCGCTGTGTGACAGGTATACGCTTAATCACAGAATTAGACTTGTATCTGCACGGTAGCGTGTGTGTTAAGTTTTTCTAAATGACACTATCAGCACCTTGAATCTAAGATATCCTTTTTGGGATAGATTTCAAGTAGGCCTGATATAGCATAAACTACTTATTTTGAGAATGGCAAATTTGGGAATAATTTTTCAACCCAGAACAAAGACTGTGCTTTTACGGTCACTACAAATAACTTGACCAGCTAAAACAGTACTGATTTGGAGGAATATAAATGTCAGGTCTATTTTTTAGGTGCTGGGTGACAGGCTCAACTTGCCCCTGATGTAGTATATGGCCAAAAAATAACCACACTATTGATGGTTAAATGCACTTGGGTGACACAGGCTCAGCCTGCACCTGATGTAGTATATGGCCAAAAATTAACCACACTGTTGATGGCTAAAAGCACTTGGGTGACACAGGCTCAGCCTGCACCTGATGTAGTATATGACCAAAAATTAACCACACTGTTGATGGTTAAATGCACTTGGGTGACACAGGCTCAGCCTGCACCTGATGTAGTATATGGCCAAAAAATAACCACACTGTTGATGGTTAAATGCACTTCGGTGACACAGCCTCAGCCTGCAGCTGAGCTGATGTATGATATAGCAAAAAATAACCACACTATTGATGGTTAAAAGCACTTGGTGGTAGCTTGTGCTGGCGCACCACAAGCCACAAAATGGCCGCCGATCACCGCAGAAAAAAGTGATATAAAAACGCTCTGGGCAGCCTAAAAAAAGTGAGCAATTCGATATCAGCACTTCAATGATCCACAGCTGGAGATCGATCACAGAATGAAGTCTGTTGGAGGAGTTAATCTGCCTAATCTCGCCCTAACATCGCAGCAGCAACCTCTCCCTATGCTTGAATCAGCAGAGTGACGTGCAGCGCTACGTGACCCAAGCTTATATAGAGGCTGGGTCACATGCTGCACTGGCCAATCACAGCCATGCCAATAGTAGGCAAGGCTGTGATGACCTCTTGGGGCCAGTAGTATGACGCTTGTTGATTGGCTGCTTTGCAGCCTTTCAAAAAGCGCCAAGAAAGCGCCGAACACCGAACCCGAACCCAGACTTTTACGAAAATGTTCGGGTTCGGGTCCGTGTCACGGACACCCCAAAATTCGGTACGAACCCGAACTATACAGTTCGGGTTCGCTCATCCCTGGTTATAGTCTATTCATCCGTTGACTCCTAGGACCTTGAAAGGCAGAATTTATCAATATATATGCACTATCATTGAGCATCAGAAGTTCTTATCCTGCTAGGAGGACAGCAAGCTGGATCTACCACATTTATGATGGAGGGTCATCTGACCGTGAGTAAGACAAATACTGTATAATGGCAGTTGGTGATCCATTTTCCATATATCATAGTGAATGTGGCAGGATGTTTTGTTTTGCCCCTGAAATACAAAAGAATGCTGTATGGCTGTAATCTCTTGGCTTATATTGGTACCCTTGCATCAAGTTATTTCTATTGATTTTTTTTTTTTGTGGGTTTTAATTGTAATAGATTAAAGGTATATTTATGTAGGATATTTTTTCTGTGATAATGCTTGCATCCTACTATTTTTCAGTGATCAGTCAACTTTAAAGTTTGGTGGAGGATGGACAGGGGAGGGCTGGCAGGCTTAGTCCTGGGGGGCAAATCCAGTCAAGTGGCCCATTTTTTAGCCTCGCCCATTATTAAAAGCCCCTCCTACATATAATAGGCCACTCCCAACACACACTGTACAGCTGACATTCTATAGTTGAGGCCTGTCTCCACATAATACGGAGAGGGGAGGGTCTCTTATATAACAAGCTACAGCCAGGAAGCTCCTCCGCTCTCCTCCCTCCCCTGATCATGCTCAAGGCTTGTGGTTCCCCCCCACCATCTGCCACCCGCCCGTGGCCTGCTGCCCCCTTTCGTCGTCCTCACCCAGCTCTGAATCCTTCTTCTGCAAATGGCAGGAGGAGGAGCCGGAGCATCTCCTCTCCTACATAGCACCACATACCTCTTACATCCAGTGATGTCACCTTTGATGTAGACGTTCTCTTTCCTCATCTTCTCCATTCAGACCAGACCGCCATGATGATTTTTCTGCCATCTCCCGTCTCTGCAGAGATTGAGAAACAGACATTAGTTTCCTGCCACGCCCAATACTATACTGCAGAAACAGTCCCCCTGGAAATACTACTACCACACAGATAGTGCCCCCATTACTGTACCCGCTATGCCTCCAATACTATACTGCAGAAACAGTACCCCTGGGAATACTACTACCACACAGATAGTGCCCCCTTAAACAATTATTGGCACACAGTGCTCTAAAAAATAACTGCGCCCAGACACTAATAGTATAAAGATAATGTCCCCCAAAAATAATTGTGCTAAGCTGATACTATGCCAGGGTTCCCCCAAAGTAACGGTGCTCCCCAAAATCCCACCAATAGAAATAATTCTCTGCCAGAGCACACTTAGTAGTAATAATGCCCCTATAGTGCCCTAGTAATCATGTTCCTCATAGCCCCCCAGTAGTAGTGAAGCTCCCCATAATACCCCCTAGTAGTACTAATTTTCCCTATAATATGACAGTACGTGAAATACCCCCGCTTAGTGCCCGCAGTTGAGCTAATGTCCCCATAATGTATGCCAGTATAAAATACCCCTATATAGTGCCCCAGTAAATGCCCTCATACTGCTCCTCTCCCCCTTCCCCATAGTGTCCCCCATAATATGCCAGTAAAAAAAATGCCCCTTAGTGCCCCCAGCAGATGCCCCTATAGTGCTCCTCTCCCCCACAGTGTGCCAGTAAAAAAAATGCCCCTTCTTAGTGCCACCATATGCCCCAATAGTGCTCCACTCCCCCATAGTGCCCCCAAATAATGCCCCATAGTGCCGCTCTCCCCTATAGTGCCTCCCATAATGTGCCAGTAAAAAATGCCCCCTTAGTGCCACCAAATGCCATAGTGCCCTCATAATGTTCCAATACAAAAGGCCCCTTTAGAGCCCCCACTTCCCCATAGTGCCCCCAAATAATGCCCCTATAGTAACACCAGATGCCCCATAGTGCTGCTCTCCCCTATAGTGCCCCCCAGAGTGTGCCAATAATTAAAAAAAAAAGCCCCTTTAGAGCCCCCAGATACCCCCATAGTGCTCCTCTCCCTTATGGTGCCCCCCCATAATGTGCCAGTAAGAAATGCCCCCATAGTGCCAGCTCCTCCAATAGTGCCAGCTCCCCCCCATAGTGCCAGCTCTCCCCTCATAGTGCCAGCCCCCCCCATAGTGCCAGCCCCCCCATAGTGCCAGCCCCCCTATAGTGCCAGCTCCCCCTATAGTGCAAGCCCCCCCATAGTGCAAGCTCCCCCCCATAGTGCCAGCCCCCCATAGTGCCAGCCCCCCCATAGTGCCAGCTCCCCATAGTGCCAGCCCCCTTATAGTGCCAGCCCCCCCCCATAGTGCCAGCCCCCCTATAGTGCCAGCTCCCCCTATAGTGCCAGCTCCCCCTATAGTGCAAGCCCCCCCATAGTGCCCCCCCATAGTGCTAGCTCCCCCATAGTGCCAGCCCCCCTATAGTGCCAGCTCCCCCATAGTGCCAGCCCCCCCATAGTGCCAGCTCCCGCATAGTCTCAGCCCCCCCATAGTGCCAGCTCCCCCTATAGTGCCAGCTCCCCCTATAGTGCAAGCCCCCCCCATAGTGCTAGCTCCCCCATAGTGCCAGCCCCCCCATAGTGCCAGCTCCCCCATAGTGCCAGCTCCCCCATAGTGCCAGCCCCCCCTATAGTGCCAGCTCCCCCATAGTGCCAGCCCCCCTATAGTGCCAGCTCCCCCTATAGTGCCAGCTCCCCCATAGTGCCAGCTCCCCCATAGTGCCAGCCCCCCTATAGTGCCAGCTCCCCCTATAGTGCCAGCTCCCCCTATAGTGCCCCCCCATAGTGCTAGCTCCCCCATAGTGCCAGATCCCCCCCCATAGTGCCAGATCCCCCCCATAGTGCCAGATCCTCCCCCATAGTGCCAGCTTCCCCCCATAGTGCCAGCCCCCCCATAGTGCAAACCCCCCCTATAGTGCAAGCCCCCCTATAGTGCCAGATCCCCCCATAGTGCCAGATCCCCCCATAGTGCCAGCCCCCCCTATAGTGCTAGCCCCCCCTATAGTGCCAGCCCCCCCTATAGTGCAAGCCCCTCCATAGTGCCAGATCCCCCCCCATAGTGCCAGCCCCCCCGCAAAGAAGAAAAAAAACAAAACACTAATACTTACCTCCATCAGCAGCGATGCAAGCCTCTTCCGGCCTGTGTCCCTGCTGTGTGCTGCTCGGCTCAGGCGTCACGATGATAATGACGTCATCGCGCTGCCTGAGCCGGCCTCTGATAGGCTGCAGGCATTAGTGCCTGCGGCCTATCAGAAGAACAGGGGAGGGACACGCCTCTCCCCCTATAGTGCAAGCCCCCCCATAGTGCAAGCTCCCCCCCATAGTGCCAGCCCCCCATAGTGCCAGCCCCCCCATAGTGCCAGCTCCCCATAGTGCCAGCCCCCTTATAGTGCCAGCCCCCCCCCATAGTGCCAGCCCCCCTATAGTGCCAGCTCCCCCTATAGTGCCAGCTCCCCCTATAGTGCAAGCCCCCCCATAGTGCCCCCCCATAGTGCTAGCTCCCCCATAGTGCCAGCCCCCCTATAGTGCCAGCTCCCCCATAGTGCCAGCCCCCCCATAGTGCCAGCTCCCGCATAGTCTCAGCCCCCCCATAGTGCCAGCTCCCCCTATAGTGCCAGCTCCCCCTATAGTGCAAGCCCCCCCCATAGTGCTAGCTCCCCCATAGTGCCAGCCCCCCCATAGTGCCAGCTCCCCCATAGTGCCAGCTCCCCCATAGTGCCAGCCCCCCCTATAGTGCCAGCTCCCCCATAGTGCCAGCCCCCCTATAGTGCCAGCTCCCCCTATAGTGCCAGCCCCCCCATAGTGCCAGCCCCCCCATAGTGCCAGCCCCCCTATAGTGCCAGCTCCCCCTATAGTGCCAGCTCCCCCTATAGTGCCCCCCCATAGTGCTAGCTCCCCCATAGTGCCAGATCCCCCCCCATAGTGCCAGATCCCCCCCATAGTGCCAGATCCTCCCCCATAGTGCCAGCTTCCCCCCATAGTGCCAGCCCCCCCATAGTGCAAACCCCCCCTATAGTGCAAGCCCCCCTATAGTGCCAGATCCCCCCATAGTGCCAGATCCCCCCATAGTGCCAGCCCCCCCTATAGTGCTAGCCCCCCCTATAGTGCCAGCCCCCCCTATAGTGCAAGCCCCCCCATAGTGCCAGATCCCCCCCCATAGTGCCAGCCCCCCCGCAAAGAAGAAAAAAAACAAAACACTAATACTTACCTCCATCAGCAGCGATGCAAGCCTCTTCCGGCCTGTGTCCCTGCTGTGTGCTGCTCGGCTCAGGCGTCACGATGATAATGACGTCATCGCGCTGCCTGAGCCGGCCTCTGATAGGCTGCAGGCATTAGTGCCTGCGGCCTATCAGAAGAACAGGGGAGGGACACGCCTCTCCCTCCCCTGCCTCACAGCACACAGCATGGCAGCAATTACATCCAGGGCCGCGCTGCCTGTGGTGATCGGCGGTGCGGCCCTGAAGAATAAAAAATATTTAAAGAAATTTTTAAAGACGGGGGCGGCCCAGCGGCTGTTTATTTAGGGCGGCCTGGGGGGCAATTGCCTCCCTGCCCCCCGGCCCAGCCCGCCCCTGAGGATGGATGATGCTATGGGGTTGTTATTGGGGGGTTGGCCTAGGTCTCAAATTCCTAGTGAAGGAAAATCTTCAGCTTTTAGCATTTTGGACAATTATATGCTTCCAATTTTGTTGGAACAGTTTGGTGAAGGCCCTTTTCTGTTTTAGAATGACTGTGCTCCAGTGCACAAAGCAAAGTCCATAAAGATATGATTTGTTAAGTTTGGAAGAACTTGACTAGCCCTCATGCATTACTTTTGTCCAGGGATGGACTGGGACAATAAAGTGGCCCTGGACTTCAGCCAGACCGGCCCACTTTACCTAGGCAAGAGGTAATTTTGCCGCCCCTTGACTCCGCCCACTGACTCCGCCCACTGACCACACCCCTTTACCCGCCCCCTTTTTCGGCCTCCATTATGTAATTTGCCCCCACATACAGTAATACTGCCCCCACATACAGTGCCCTCCTTTATGTAATACTGCCCCCACATACAGTAATACTGCCCCCACATACAAACAGTGCCCTCCATTATGTAATTTGCCCCTCCAGTGCCCCCACATACAGTAATATTGCCCCCAGAGACAGTGCACAGTCAGACTCCATTATGTAATTTGAAATTGCCGCCAAAAGTCCCCCCCCCCCCGTACATACTTGTGTCGCTCGCTGACGCTGATGATCCTGTTCCTGTGGGGTGTCTTCTTTGTCTAGTGCTCTTTCCCTACCCCCGTAATATTTGTATACCTTCAGTCGTCACTTCCGGTTGTGACGTCCCCCCGGATATGACGATAGGATGGATCGTGTGTATTGGTGCGAGATCCCGCGAGACCCGTGACCTCCTCCGGCCTCGCGGGATCTCGCGCTGAATCGACTTAACAGGGGCAGGCTGCAGCAGCACATCCACTATGAAGATCCGGCCGGCGGCGGCAACTAGGAACACCCAAACAGCAGGAGGAGTCAGATCATTAATGCAGAGGAGGCGCAGCAGTCAGATGATGTCAGACATGGATCACAGGTAGGGGCGTGACGCGGGCGGCGGCTAGTAGGAAATTAGATGGATGGATCTCACAAGAAGGGGGCGTGGCACGGCGGCGGCTAATAGTACTCGGAATTCGGACTCCAGAGCGCCGGCGCCCCCAGGCAGAGTGCGCTCTACGCGGTGGCCTACTCTGCTTATGGGTGGCGCCGGCCCTGGCCCGGCGGCCCATAATTCGATCGGCCCACCGGGATTCTCCCGGTACTCCCGATGGCCAGTCCATCGCTGCTTTTGTCTATACAGTAGGCTCGGACTGGCCCACCAGGGAGCCGGTAAATCCCTCGGTGGGCCCCTGAGCTAATCAGTAAAGGAGTCTTTATGAGCTCTTCTGTCTGTGCAAGCAAGGGCTGCCAATGCATTCCTGTGCCCCACCTCCTCTTGCTCGAGTTCCCATAATTATCAGCAATGTGGTTTAGAATCTCATTCACTGTGTAGGGGAAAGCAAGTGGCAAGATGACATAACAACTTGTCACTTGCATCCTGTATTGGTGCAGCTGTAAGGCACTTCCGCTGCAGTCATGGGCTTCACTGACCTGGCTGAACTGACCACATCCCCATCTTGCAGCTTTCAGCATTTGTCTGCTAGACGACTTTATTACACATTCCATGCTGCCTGCCCGCCAACATCCTGGAGTTCTCTGGCTCTGTAGAGCTTGGCAGCGTGATTTCACTAAAGTCTGAAGCAAGTGAAGGAGGCACCTGTGTACGGCCGAATGCACACGGCCGTGTTCCGTGGCTGGTCTGGATTCCTGCTGACAGCAGGAGCAAACGCCGTCATTGGTTGCTATGACGCCGTGTGCTTCATGCCGCCGATGCACTTCAGTAATACACTCGTATGATCTATACGAGTGTATTACTGTAGTGCAGCGGCGGTATGAAGCCGTGGCGGCATGAAGGCCTACCACAGTCTGAAAGGCAGGCAGACACCTGCACTTAGTGTGCACTTCTCTCTCATTCATAGTAACACAATGAGTAGATTGTGAAAATAAGGAGCCTATCAAGCTGCAAGCAAGAGAAGAAACTGTGACAGCATTGCCAAAGTCCAGTCCCCAAAGAAAACTAGGTATTTACTGTTAAAAAAATTTAATTTTTAATTTAAAAATGTTGTGACTCTTTCCCATAAGGAACTATAGCTCCCAGCATGTTCTGGCCGCTGCAGATTTTCAAGACCTACTAGGAACTAGGAATTAAGTTTACCTTAATGCAAACCACAAGGTATAAGAGTTGTGTCCACACCATCACTTGCTGGTGCTAGCTGTTTTATACATGACATTCTGCACTACGAGTGGCGTCCCCGTAGTGCCACCTCGCAGCCAAGCCAAGATGCAGCCACTCTATGACCAAAAACCTGAGTCCACCGACCATCAGTAAGCAAGTAGAAAACCCAAATGAATTTGCAGACTGTAGATTCCCTGATGATCGGAGCACCTTCTGCTCTCCCCAGCAGGCACGATGTGGTCACACATACATTGCGCTGCTGTCCCTGCACAGGATAATTCCTGGACTGCACCACTCCTCCTACACAGCCCAGCAGCACTATGTATGTGTGCCCAGATCATGCCAGCTGTAAATCGCCAGCAGTTAAGTAAAATAGTGAAGCAGGGAGCAAACCTAAAGGGCTCTTTCACACGAGTGGATGCCGTGCGTGGAATCTGCTGCGTGAAAGAGTGCCAAGAGGCGCTCTGGACATGGAGCATTAACATGATTGACAATGCTCTGTGCCTCTCTGTGATCTTTTTACTACAAAATCACAGTGACATAAAGTTGCAGTAAAAAGATCACAGAGAGGCACGGAGCATTATCAATCATGTTAATGCTCCGTGTCTCTGCTGTCCAGAGCGCGGCTTGGCACTCTTTCGCGCAGTGGATTTCACGCATGGTATCCACTCGTGTGAAAGAGCCCTAAGCCACAGACAGTTGAAATTTGGACACATATCAGCCATTCTGGGACAGCCACCAAATTCCAAGCACTCCCTTCAGATCCAGGACGGTTGTGATTCTGGATGTTTAACCCCTCAGATACCACAGACCCGGGATGCCCAACCTGCGGCCCCCCAGCTATTTCTAAACTTACTCCCAGCATGCCTGGACAGCCTACAGCTATCACGGCATGTTGGGAGCAACAGCTGAAGGGCCCCAGTTTGAGTATCCCTGCCACAGACAATAGCGACCATGGCATCTTCCAGTAAGGCTACTTTCACACTTGCGCTTGATCGGATCCGTTCTGAACGGATCCGATCATATTAATGCAGACGGAGGCTCCGTTCAGTACGGATCCGTCTGCATTAATAACTTAGAAAAATTTCTAAGTGCGAAAGTAGCCTGAGCGGATCCGTTCAGACTTTCAATGTAAAGTCAATGGGGGACGGATCCGCTTGAAGATTGAGCCATATGGTGTCATCTTCAAGCGGATCCGTTCCCATTGACTTACATTGTAAGTCTGGACGGATCCGCACGCCTCCGCACGGCCAGGCGGACACCCGAACGCTGCAAGCAGCGTTCAGCTGTCCGCCTGGCCGTGCGGAGGCGAGCGGAGCGGAGGCTAAACGCCGCCAGACTGATGCAGTCTGAGCGGATTCGCATCCATTCAGACTGCATCAGGGCTGGACGGAAGCGTTCTGCTCCGCTCGTGAGCCCCTTCAAACGGAGCTCACGAGCGGACAGCAGAACGCTAGTGTGAAAGTAGCCTAACACAGATAATATAGCATTTATATTGCATGGCAGGAAAATAAAATAAAAAATAGTGGTGGATTTATTGCTTTTTCCCATTCTCACAAAAAAAATATATATATATATTTATTTTTATAATATACAGGTGTGGCATATCAAGGTGCTGATTAGACAGCATGAATATTGCACACAGGTGTTCCTTAGACTTCCCACAATAAAAGTCCACTCTGAAATGTGCAGTTTGATCACACAGCACAATGCCACAGATGTTGCAATGTTTGAGGGAGCGTGCAATTGGCATGCTGACTGCAGGAATGTCTACCAGAGCTGTTGCTTGTGCAATGAATGTTCATTTCTCTACCATAAGCCATCTCCAAAGGCATTTCAGAGAATGTGGCAGTACATCCAACCGGCCTCACAACCGCCAGGACCTCCACATCCAGCATGCTCACCTCCATGATTGTCTGACACCAGCCACTCGGACAGCTGCAGCAACAATCGGTTTGCATAATCAAAGAATTTCTGCACAAACTGTCAAAAACCATCTCAGGGAAGCTCATCTGCATGCTCGTCGTCCACATCGGGGTCTGGACCTGACTGCAGTTCGTTGTAGGCAAATGCTCACATTCGATGGCGTCTGGCACATTGAGTCCTGGGATGAGTCCCGGTTTTCACTGTTCAGGGCAGATGACAGACAGCGTGTGTGGCTTCGTGTGGGTAAGCGGATTGCTGATATCAACGTTGTGGATCGAGTGGCCCATGGTGGCGGTGGGGTTATTGTTTGGTCAGGCGTATGTTATGGACAACGAACACAGATGCATTTTATTGATGGCATGTTGAATGCACAGAGATACCTTGACAAGATCCTGAGGCCCATTGTTGTGCCATTCATCCACAACCATCACCTCATGTTGCAGCATGATAATGCATGCCCCCATATTGCAAGGATCTGTACACAATTCCTGGAAGCTAAAAACATTCCAGTTCTTGCATGGCCAGCATACTCACCGGACATGTCACCAATTGAGCATGTTGGGATGCTCTGGATCGGCGTATACAACAGCGTGTGCCAGTTCCTGCAAAAATTCTGCAACTTCGCACAGCAATTGAATAGGAGTGGACCAACATTCCACAGGCCACAATCAACAACCTGATCAACTCTATGCGACGGAGATGTGTTGCAATGCGTGAGGCAAATGGTGGCCACACCAGATACTGACTGTTTTTCTGACCCCCCCCCCCCAGTAAGGCAACACTGTTCACATTTCAGAGTGGTCTTTTATTGTGGGCAGTCTAAGCCACACCTGTGCAATATTTATGCTGTCTAATCAGCACCTTGATATGCCACACCTGTGAGGTGGGATGGATTATCTCGGCAAAGGAGAAGTGCTCACTAACGAAGATTTAGACAGATTTGTGAACAATATTTGAGAGTAATGGGTCTTTTGTGTATGTAGAAAATGTTTCAGATATTTGAGTTCAGCTCATACAAAATGGGAGCAAAAGCGAAAGTGTTGCATTTATATTTTTGGGCAGTGTATATATATATATATATATATATATATATATCCCTAAATCATGCTAATAAGAACTATAACTTGTCCCATAAATCAACAAGCTGTCATGTTGGTAACATTGGTGGACCAATGAAACAGTTACGTGATGACACAAAAATGACCTTTTTCCATTAAGCATGCTTTTGCAGTGCAACATTAGTTACATAGTTACAGTTGCAAGAAAAAGTATGTGAACCCTTTGGAATGATATGGATTTCTGCACAAATTGGTCATAAAATGTGATCTGATCTTCATCTAAGTCACAACAATAGACAATCACAGTCTGCTTAAACTAATAACACACAAATAATTAAATGTTACCATGTTTTTATTGAACACACCATGTAAACATTCACAGTCCAGGTGGAAAAAGTATGTGAACCCTTGGATTTAATAACTGGTTGAACTTCCTTTGGCAGCAATAACTTCAACCAAACCTTTTCTTGTAGTTGTAGATCAGATGTGCACAACGGTCAGGAGTAATTCTTGACCATTCCTCTTTACAGAACTGTTTCAGTTCAGCAATATTCTTGGGATGTATGGTGTGAATCGCTTTCTTGAGGTTATGCCACAGCATCTCAATCGGGTTGAGGTTAGGACTCTGACTGGGCCACTCCAGAAGGCGTATTTTCTTCTGTTTAAGCCATTCTGTTTTTGGGTCGTTGTCCTGTTGCAACACTTATCTTCTGTTGAGCTTCAGCTGGTGGACAGATGGCCTTAAGTTCTCCTGCAAAATGTCTTGATAAACTTGGGAATTCATTTTTCCTTCGATGATAGCAATCCGTCCAGGCCCTGACGCAGCAAAGCAGCACCAAACCATAATGCCCCCACCACCATACTTCACAGTTGGGTTGAGGTTTTGATGTTGGCGTGCTGTGCCTCTTTTTCTCCACACAGTGTTCTGTGTTTCTTCCAAACAACTCAACTTTGGTTTCATCTGTCCACAAAATATTTTGCCAGTACTGCTGTGGAACATCCAGGTGCTCTTGTGCAAACTGTAAACGTGCAGCAATGTTTTTTTTGGACAGCAGTGGCTTCCTTTGTGGTATTCAATGAAATCCATTCTTGTTTAGTGTTTTACATATCGTAGATTTGCTAACAGGGATGTTAGCATATGCCAGAGACTTTTGTAAGTCTTTAGCTGACACTCTAGGATTCTTCTTCACCTCATTGAGCAGTCTGCACTGTACTCTTGCAGTAATCTTTACAGGACAGCCACTCCTACGGAGAGTAGCAGCAGTGCTGAACTTTCTCCATTTATAGACAATTTGTCTTACCGTGGACTAATGAACAGCAAGGCTTTTTGAGATACTTTTATATCCCTTTCCAGCTTTATGCAAGTCAACAATTCTTAATCGTAGGTCTTCTGAGAGCTCTTTTGTGCAAAGCATCATTCACATCAGGTAATGCTTCTTGTGATAAGCAAACCCAGAACTGGTGTGTGTTTTTTATAGGGCAGGGCAGCTGTAACCAACACCTCCAATCTCATCTCATTGATTGGACTCCAGTTGGCTGACACCTCGCTCCAATTAGCTCTTGGAGATGTCATTAGTCTAGGGCAGGGATCAGTAACCTTCGGCACTCCAGCTGTGGTGAAACTACGACTCCCAGCATGCACACTTGCTTAGCTATTTTCAGGACTCCCATAAAAGTGAATGGAGCATGCTGCGAGTCGTAGTTTCAACACATCTGGAGTGCCGAAGGTTGCTGACTGCTGGTCTAGGGGTTCACATACTTTTTCCACCTGCACTGTGAATGTTTACATGGTATGTTCAATAAAAACATGGTAACATTTAATTTATTTGTGTGTTATTAGTTTAAGCAGACTGTGATTGTCTATTGTTGTGACTTAGATAAAGATCAGATCACATTTTATGACCAATTTGTGCAGAAATCCATATCATTCCAAAGGGTTCACATACTTTTTATTGCAACTGTATATAGTTACATAGTTAATATGGTTGAAAAAATACATAAGTCCATCAAGTTCAACCAACGGATAGGTGGGGATGCAAATCCCAGAAACAGATTAGTAACATATGAAATAAACTAGACATATTTGATATTGCCACAAGTTATATACTTGTATTTATTTAAAATAATTTCAGATTTACTGTCCCTCCCCCCCAAAAAATAATAATAATAAAGGTTAATCAATAAAATCTATGTACCCCCACATTGTGGCACTGAAAAAAGTAAGCTCTAGTCTAGCACAACAATGTCAGTGGGAAAATTAAAAAAAGATGGATCTTGAAATATTATGATTAAAAAGCTAAAAAAAAAAGCATTCTAAAGGCTGAAAAAATGAATTTGCAATATTTGCATATAACTATAGTGTGGGCCCCAAAGTCAGTTCTACTGGTGGGTCCTAGGCACCCCTGTCCGACACTGCTATACACTATAGTGAATATAAAATCCATACAAACACACACAACTCCACAGCCTCCTGATGAGAACTTCTGCTTCCTATATCCATCAGTTTTGCATACAAACAGGGGCAGATTGGCCATAGACCTTACAGGGAAATTTCCTGGTGAGCCAATGCCTAGGGGGCTGCCCAAGCCCCTCTCTCTGCCATCAGCCCAATACATAATGAGTTCTCAGCGGTATTCAGCACTGTGAGAATCATGTACTGGTGTACCCTGCTGTGGCCCACATCTCACGTCCTAAGTACCTTCGCCATATCTTAATCAAAACAACTGAAGGAGGTGGACAGAAAATGGCCATCACAGAGGGACAGCTTTGGGGGCAATATATTGTGCTGCATTATGGTATATAGTTCTGCTGGGACGGTATTTTGCCACTACTTGTGTTGCCGACCTTCCATAGTGCAGCGTTTTTTTGGCCTCAGCCTGGCACGACACATGAAAAAAATCTTATTTTGAGGAGACTGAACTGGCTGCTGCGGCTTCTGCTGCTTATGGCAGTGTAGGAGGGATGTCTCTGTGGGGGGCAGAGAGGGACCTCTCTTTCAGACACACTGGCAGCAGGGGCCTGCTTGTTGAAAGCTGCTACAAGCTGCATACACAGTGTTTCCTGGTTATAACATAATTTGACCTCCCTTTTGGAAGAAAAATGACATTCCTCCATTTTGCCTTGATAGGGCTGTTCTAAAAACATGGCTATCCAGTAATCATCAGACTTCTTGATGTCAATAATACACCAGTCATAGTAGTAAGAAAGCAAGTCAACTGCCATTCTGGCCAGCGTTCATGAGGAGCCATTTCTCTCCAACTCTGCCCCTCAATGAGATTACTGAGTGTCGTGGCTGGTGTCACTATCATCATCATTCTCCTCATGCTCCTCCATCTCCTCCTTCAGTGGCAGAACCTCATTCTAATCTCCTCCCCTATGGGAGTTTCTCATTGTGGGTCCCTAACAGCTGCAGGGCGGACAGCAAAATGTGTTAGCTGTTCTTCTAACTCACTACCTGTTGCATGAGCTTTAGCGTCTGTTCTAAGATACATATATGTGGGATGAGGGACTACTGTAGCATGAACAGCATGAACTGTCCAAACTGGAAACAACACATGCTGAGGTGGTCTGGTGTATAACAAAATTGTTCATGGCTTTCCCCTGCTTGTACAGACACGCTAGATTCTCTAATTGGGAATGCTAGCCAGTTGTATTTTCCCAAAGGATTCAGTGATGCTGCCTTATGTGCTGCAATAGAGCTCTGGTACCTATGATTGTGTTGGAATCCCCATGGCTTATTTTAATCCTGCAGATCTTGCACACAGCTGTGGTTTTGTGTGCCTGCATTGTAGAGAAAAAATGCCATATGGGAGTTGCTCACAATTGAGACAGCTGAGCTTGGCTTAGCTCTGACACATTTTAGGCCTAACCCACCCACAGTGTCAGCAGCATCACTAGATCCCGAAGCAGACGTGGCCCTGGCTTTTCTTTGGGAAGTATGTCACCTATGCTCTTTATTGCTATCACTACCACCCTCCTCCTCTAATGTTGCCTCCTCCTCAGCACCCTGTTCAACACACAATCGTCACCGAAGTCCTCACTCTCCCTGCCACTTTTTTCAGACTGTAAGATATCATGATGGACTTCTTGGCCCCCTCCCCTGCACTTGCCCCGACTGCCACTGTTGCTGACTCATCAATACCATGACTATGGGTGCCATGATTACCACCACCATGCATGGGGTCCTCAGTCTCCTCCTGAACCTCCTCCTTAGGGCATCCCAAGTGGTGACTGCTCTCATAACACTTCATCAACAGGGAGACTCTCTTGACTGTCTGCCATAAGGCATGGTGGGGTTTTCGTGCCACTTCTTAGGAAACAGGAAAGTGCCCCACTAAGAAGAGGCATTGAAGACAGAGAAGTCTCCACTGAAATCCTTCTCTGAGGCCACAAAAAGAAGGAGCAAAAGGAACGCTGTGACCCCTGGCTCCAAGGCATGGTTAGAAAGGTAACAGAAAAAAAGAAAGGAGGTTAGGAAGACCTTGATACAAGGAAAATCCCACTTGTAAGGCGCCAACGGTCATGGGACTAGGAATTGCTGGAATATTAATTCTTAAAAAAATAAATAAATAAATAAAATAAAAAATGTGTGTAGATGTTAAGGACAGCAGTGATAAAAAAAAAAGATCTCTCACCAGATATGCTTTCACAAGGATGGTAGACATCCTTGTGAAAGCATATCTGGTGAGAGATCTTTTTTTTTTTTTTTTTCAAGGACATTAAGTTACTCAGGGAAGTTGTCATAGCTGTTAGATGTAAGACATGTAATCCTATGTTAGGCAGCCATTTTACCATGTGCTTCAGTGTTATGCAAATGTTACAGTTTATGCAATACTATATACATGCTATTTGTATTCTTATAGTTTTACCTCAAATACTCCTGTTTTACCAATAAACAAGTTAGACTACAAAGAACAGTCCTCTTATTTGGAAGACAGGAATGGTTTATGCTGAATGTCAGACTGCACACTGGGTGAACGTGTATGAAGACAGAACACACATTCAGGACCTGAGTCTTTCGTTTGGAACCCTTCCATTTTTCTGAATTTTTTAGGCCTAAATGTACATAGTCAAAGTATGGAATCGTTTGCAAATCTGGTTTCTGGAGGTTAAAGACAGGGAGGCGCAATACAATGTCCTTCCCTTTCCACAAACACAATGAAAACACTGCTACTGACAGTTGACTTTGGATATAATGCAGGAACGGGCCTAATGTCTTTTGGGCGTTAAAATATTCAGATTCAGAAAAAAAAACTTTCTCTATTGTAAAACCTGTTATCAAAACTAGTATGTAATTGTAACGGAACGCCTAGCACCCCGACCGGGTACCTCCGTTGATAGATGCTCCTAGTGCTTCCAGAGGACTCCAAGCACTCCACTTGACACCGTCAGCACTGCAGACCCCACGAACCGCCGAAGTTTGGTGGAGGTCTCGCTGTCTCCTACCCACCCTGGACCTACGACAAGGCTCCAGGCTCCAGTGGGTGAACCTCTCCTAAATGCAGAGACAGGAACCAGGAACAAGCTCTTACCAGAGCTTATACTCAGGGGAGTATTATGATATAGCAATCCCCAAGAGTGTAGTTATCCCATCCCCCAAACATGAGCCAAGACTTCATAAAGGGGCAAAGCAGGAACTCTTTAATGGGTTATTTTTCAGCCTTTTATGCAGGTCTACTAGCAAGGGACACTCCCCCTGGGGCCCTTGTAAAAGACTGTGACAGTTTATATTTTAGCCAATCACATGCATTTACAGTATGGAAACCTTCCCAGCAATTGTACACAAAATCCCCTTCCCTCTGTCTGTAACGCAATCAACAAAATACAATGAGCATTGTCTGAGACGCAATTAACTAACACACTGGCATTGTCTGAGACGCAATCCACAAAATACAATTACCAAACGTAATGCGCTAACTTAATCACTACCAGACAGAAAACTATCACGGTCGGCGTGACTATCACATACGTGACGCAGAGGGAGGGAACAAGGAAGGCCCTGCCCAAGTGAGAGGGAAGGTGGTGACCCCTGACTCACCTAGCGGCTGGCACCTGGCTGCCCTGACGTCCCTAGACGGGTTCCTCACCCGTACGCCGATCATGTGCCTAAAGCCCTGGCTTTCCCTAAGATGAGCCCTAGATAGTGAACAGGGCGGTGGGAACACTAGTCCGCACCACTAGCTCTAAAGGAAAACACCAAGGGAAGGACAGACAATACAAACTCAACATATAATCCCAGGTGGGCGACAACAGGAGACAACAAGAAGCCCAACAGGGATCCGGAGGGTAACACTCTGGAACGACAACCAGGATTCACAACTCCAGTGGGTCAGTATAGATGTCCAGGCAGGAAGCTCTATAACTGGCAACTAGAGAAGTGTGAGGGGAGAATATAAGGAGGTTGGGAGTGGCAGACAAGAAACAGCTGAGGAGGAGAAGCTACGGATCCCTGATTGAGACAAAAAGGATAGCAAGGCAAACACAGAAAACAATCACTAAGAAACAACGTGATCTTTAGATATAGAGCGCGCAGCCACCCGCTGCGACCTCCTGACCCCGGGTATAACGGAGTCAGACGTGGCTCTTGATACCCTCGTGACAGTACCCCCCCTTTCACGAGGGGCCTCCGGACACTCAGGACCAGGTCTCTCCGGATGAGAGGTATGGAAAGCCTGAATTAACCTGTTGGCGTTTACCTCTGACGCTGGAACCCACATTCTTTCCTCGGGACCGTAACCCCTCCAATGCACCAGATACTGAAGAGAGCGGCGGACCCGACGAGAATCAACAATTCTGGCTATTTGAAACTCCAGATTACCATCCACAATAACAGGAGGAGGTGGCAGTGGTGATGGTTCTAGAGGTGGAACATACTTCTTGAGTAACGATTTATGGAAGACGTTATGGATCTTAAAAGTCTGAGGTAGCTCCAGGCGAAAAGCCACAGGGTTAATAACGGCTACTATTTTATAAGGACCAATGAACCTAGGGCCCAGTTTCCAAGAGGGAACCTTCAACTTAATATTCCTAGTAGACAACCACACATAGTCATTCACTCCTAGGTCCGGACCTGGCGACCGTTTCTTATCGGCCATGCATTTATATTTACCACTCATCTTTTTCAAGTTAACTTGCACCTTCTGCCATACCGATGAAAGAGATGAAGAAAACCTTTCCTCTTCGGGAACCCCAGAAGACCCCCCCTCTTTGAAAGTACAAAATTGGGGATGAAAACCGTATGCACCAAGGAATGGTGACTTGCCAGTGGACTCCTGATAATGATTATTTATGGCAAACTCAGCTAACGGTAAATATGATGACCACAACTCTTGGTTTTCAGACACAAAACACCTTAAATATGTTTCTAGGTTTTGGTTGGTACGCTCAGTCTGTCCATTCGACTGAGGATGGAAAGCTGAGGAAAAGGACAAGTGTACCCCCAAACGGGAACAAAAAGCTTTCCAAAACTTAGAAATAAACTGGGTTCCCCGATCCGAAACCACATCGGAAGGGACCCCGTGAAGCTTCACGATTTCACTGATAAACACCTGAGCAAGAGTTTTAGCATTAGGAAGTGCGGGTAGCGCAATAAAGTGTACCATTTTGCTAAACCTGTCTACTACTACCAAAATAACTGTTTTACCCGCAGACAACGGTAAGTCATTGATGAAATCCATTGACAGATGTGTCCATGGCCTATTGGGGATGAAAAGTGGCAATAAAGACCCTGCTGGACGTGTATGAGAGACTTTCGCGCGTGCACAAGTAGAGCAAGTAGACACGAAATCCATTACATCCTGACGCAACCTTGGCCACCAAAAACGACGAGATAATAGCTCCAAGGTTGCTTTACTACCCGGGTGCCCAGCAAGTGCCGAATTATGATGTTCTTTTAATAATTCAAGACGCAGGTTTAACGGTACAAACAATTTCTCTGAGGGGCAAGAGGCCGGGGCGTCCCCCTGGGCCTCTAACACCTTTCCCTCTAGAACAGAGTGTACAGCAGAGACAACCACTCCTCTTTGTAAAATAGGTACCGGATCACTAACATTACCCCCTCCAGGGAAACTACGAGATAACGCGTCTGCCTTGGTATTTTTTGCCCCAGGACGATAGGTGATTACAAAGTTAAATCTGGTAAAGAATAGCGACCACCTAGCTTGTCTAGGGGTGAGACGCTTAGCCGATTCTAGGTACAGAAGGTTTTTGTGATCCGTAATCACCGTGACGGGGTGGATTGCTCCCTCTAAGAAGTGACGCCACTCTTCAAGCGCCAGTTTAATCGCCAACAGTTCCCTATTTACAACATCATAGTTCTTCTCTGCAGAAGATAATTTTTTGGAAAAGAAAGCGCAAGGGCGCCATTTGCCAGGAGACGGACCCTGAGACAATACAGCCCCCACTTTCACCTCTGACGCATCTACCTCAACAATAAAAGGCTGGGAGACATCAGGTTGAATTAGAACAGGTGCCGAGGTAAACCTCTCTTTTAGAGAGGAAAATGCATTTTTAGCGGCGTCAGACCATTTGGAAAAATCAGTCCCCTTCCTAGTCATGTCGGTAAGGGGTTTAACGATCACTGAATAATTTTTAATGAACTTTCTATAGAAATTTGCGAAACCCAAAAACCGTTGTAGGGCTTTAAGGTTCTCAGGAAGATCCCAATCTAAAATTGCCTGGACCTTCCCAGGATCCATACGGAAACCTGAAGCAGATAATAGATATCCCAGGAACTGTATTTCCTGAACGGCGAAGACACATTTTTCAATTTTCGCATATAATTTATTCGTCCGTAGGACCTGCAGTACTTGCCTGACATGCACCTCATGTGTTTTCAGATCAGCCGAATAAATTAAGATATCATCTAGGTATATGACTACAAACCTGCCGATGAGATGACTAAAAATATCATTAACGAAATGTTGGAAGACAGCGGGGGCATTGGTCAGACCGAAAGGCATAACTAGATTTTCATAATGCCCCTCAGGGGTGTTAAAAGCTGTCTTCCACTCATCCCCTTCCCTGATACGAATCAGATTGTAGGCCCCCCTAAGATCAAGTTTGGAGAACCACCTAGCACCCGCAATCTGATTAAAAAGGTCAGGAATGAGAGGAAGAGGGTATGGGTCTCGGATGGTTATCTGGTTTAGCTCACGGAAATCTAGGCAAGGACGCAGGCCCCCATCTTTCTTTTTAACAAAGAAAAACCCTGCAGCCACGGGTGAAGAAGAGGGTCATATGTGTCCCTTAGCCAGACTCTCGGAGATATAATCTTTCATGGCTTGTCTCTCGGGACCCGAAAGATTATACAACCTGGACTTGGGTAATTTTGCACCGGGAATCAGGTTAACCGGGCAATCATAAGGACGATGAGGTGGTAGCTTCTGACAACCCTTTTCAGAAAAAACGTCCTCAAAGTCCGAAATAAATGTAGGTAGGGAAGCTATGGAGGCGATTAAGCAATTGTTATTTAAGCAATTCTCTCTGCAATGCTCACTCCACTCCAATATCTCCCTGGCCTGCCAATCCACCACTGGATTGTGCGCTACCAACCAGGGGAGACCCAATACCACAGGAGAGGGAAGGCCCTCCAGAACGTAACATGAAAGACACTCATTATGGTGGTCCCCTACCCGAAGGTGTAAATTATGAACAATGTGGGTGAGGTTTCTCTGAGACAGAGGAGCCGAATCTATAGCGAATACGGGAATAGGTCTCTGCAGCATGCAGAGAGACAAACCTATAGTGCGGGCAAAATGGGCATCTATCAAATTTACCCCTGCTCCACTGTCTAGAAAAAAAGAAATAGACTCCGTCTTAACACCAAAAACAATAACCGCTGGTAACACAAAGAAACCCGCACAGCCTGGGGTTAGTAGTTTTCCGACGGTCTTTTGTTTTTGAGAAAAGAGGGACAGACATTAATGAAATGACCCTTCCCCCCACAGAAAAAACAAGCCCCCCCCCTGCGGCGAACCTCAGGAGGACGGACCTGACGAGAAGTTCCGCCTAGCTGCATAGGCTCATCTAAGTCAGTACAGACTAATTGTTGTTTGGGAGAGGTAACCAATTGCTCAGGAATTTTCGATCTCTCCCTAAGACGCCTATCTATTCTGATAGAGAGGGACATAACAGCATCAAGGGAAAGGGGGGTCTCATACAGCGCCAGTGCATCCTTAACCCTTTCAGATAACCCAGAGCAGAACTGACTCCTGAGAGTCGGGTCGTTCCACTGAGTATCCGTAGCCCACCTACGGAACTCTGAGCAATATTCCTCTGCTGACCGATCTCCCTGTAGGAGTCTCCGTAACTTCGACTCAGCCAGGGCGACTCGGTCAGGGTCATCATATATGAGACCTAAAGCCCCAAAAAATCCCTCCACTGACCAGAGAGCCTGGGAACCAGGGGGTAACGAGAACGCCCAGGATTGTGGGTCCCCCTGAAGCAGGGAAATGACAATCCCTACCCGCTGTTCTTCATTACCTGAGGAGTAAGGGCGCAACTTAAAGTATAATTTGCAGGCCTCACGGAACGTCGCAAATTTGTCCCTTCCCCCAGAAAATCTGTCAGGAAGAACAACCTTGGGTTCTGTAACTACCTGGTTACCCATAGCAACCGCTGGGGGTGCGGTCAGCTGCATTTGCTGCTGTTGTTGGAGGACAGACGACTTCAATCCTGCCACCTCCAAAGACAGGCCTTGAAGCTGTTTTGCCAAGGCAGCAATAGGATCCATATTGGATTCTAAGTAGAGAAAAAAAAACAACAAAAAAAAATTTCTTTTTTTTTTTTCTCAAAAAGTAAAGGCCAGTTATAATATCACGGTCGGCGTGACTATCACATACGTGACGCAGAGGGAGGGAACAAGGAAAGCCCTGCCCAAGTGAGAGGGAAGGTGGTGACCCCTGACTCACCTAGCGGCTGGCACCTGGCTGCCCTGACGTCCCTAGACGGGTTCCTCACCCGTACGCCGATCACGTGCCTAAAGCCCTGGCTTTCCCTAAGCTGAGCCCTAGATAGTGAACAGGGCGGTGGGAACAGTAGTCCGCACCACTAGCTCTAAAGGAAAACACCAAGGGAAGGACAGACAATACAAACTCAACATATAATCCCAGGTGGGCGACAACAGGAGACAACAAGAAGCCCAACAGGGATCCGGAGGGTAGCACTCTGGAACGACAACCAGGATTCACAACTCCAGTGGGTCAGTATAGATGTCCAGGCAGGAAGCTCTATAACTGGCAACTAGAGAAGTGTGAGGGGAGAATATAAGGAGGTTGGGAGTGGCAGACAAGAAACAGCTGAGGAGGAGAAGCTACGGATACCTGATTGAGACAAAAAGGATAGCAAGGCAAACACAGAAAACAATCACTAAGAAACAACGTGATCTTTAGATATAGAGCGCGCAGCCACCCGCTGCGACCTCCTGACCCCGGGTATAACGTAGTCAGACGTGGCTCTTGATACCCTCGTGACAAAAACACACATTTTTCCCAACACACAGAAAACACCTCAAAACCCCACATATCCCCATAATGTATACATCCATGGATAGCTCTGATCTGGGTGAACAACATATCCAAAAATCACCCAGATCCGAGCAGGGGTCCCCGAATTCCATGGAAGTCACATTTGCCCGGCCGCAAGCATGGCTTTCCTGCCCAAAACAGTTAGTATGGGCCATAATCCTGGGGCAAGAGGCTGGCAAACAGCCCCCTCCAAAACACCGTGGCGAGGTTGGTTTCACCACACATCTCCCCCTCCCAGGGAAGACTGACCAGATACCTGACCTCACGCCGGTCAGTACCTGAGTTAGTCTGGCAGTCCACCCACAACCCTATACTGGACCTGTTGAATTTTGGGGCCTGGCTCTGTTCTGTATGTCCCCAGCTGTTGAGTCGGTATCTGCTACTCCTTGCTTCATTGTTGTTATCTAGCTTGGAGCTGTAGGTACTTGGTATGCAGAGGCCAACTGCGCTTTGCCCAGAGGCCAGCTCTTCCCCTGGGGTAGCCTGTGGGAAGTCCGGCTCTGGAGAAGAGGATAGGGGAGGGCAGAGGCTGACTGCGCTCTGCCCAGATGCCAGCTCTTCTGCTGGGATGTGGTCAGGGAATCCTGCCCCCAGGACCTTGTTGCGGATCAGCTGTGGAGAGGGGGGATCGTAAACCCCCTCCTCCTGGCATTCCTGCGGGGTTGGTGGGGGATCCGTACCGGCCATCCAGCATCCCTGTAGGCCTGGTGCAGAGACGGCGGTCCCATCTGCATCATTGGAGTTAGGGGTGCTGTCCCACTGTGGTTGGGAAGAGAGACCGGTTGTCTCCTCTCCCTTCAAAGTACACTGCCTCTGGGGAGTGAGACCAACTGTCTCCACTACCAGTGATGCTGGTTGTTGCAGAGTTGAGGGACCGACAATCTCCTCTCCCTGTTCTCCCAGTGGCAGTTGGGGATCTGGGCCGCCTCCCCAGCCACCCTGTTGGGCTGGTGGAGTGACTACGGTCCCATCTCCCCCTGCCGACTGGGGTTCCTCCCAGTACCAGTCTATGAAGTCCCCTACCTCCACAGTTGGTGAGGAAGTAGTGGATACCTCAGCTGTGACTTGCCAGGGGTAGGGCTGCAGGTCTGGGCCTGGTATCCAACTGTCTTGTATCTTGCGCTGTGCTTGAATGGAGCGAAACAACTGTTGATAATCTTATTCCAGTTCCCACTCCCTTTTTGTCCAGAAAGGTCAGATCTGCCCTCACCTCACTAGTTGTAGGCCAATTGTGCAAGTCCCCCCTGTAGTCAGAAATGTCCCAAAATCTAGACTCTTCTGTGCTCCCAAAGTCAATGTCTTCAAAAGACTCCCACAATAAACCAGGGCAATTATATTCCTCTCCCTCTGGCTTGACGTACTCCTCCATCCATGGAGACTGTCGTACTGTGTCCCACCATAATGTTTGGTAAGCGTCATCCAGCCAGGTTTCCTGCCATACCAGTGTCTCGAGCTTTGACACCCACTCCGTCAATGGTTGCTCTCCCAGTAGAGGTAGTCGCAGCGCCAATCGCATTTGTAATCTCTGCTCCTCACTGGGAAGACTCTCATCCCTCCGACGCTGCACGTCCTCCAGGGCCTGGTGCCATACGCCTTTCCGCTCGGCATCCCTGTAATCCGGGTGATCTTCCTCATGGAATGCTGTGCAGGAACCAACGGCATCCATATTGCTGTAGCCAGGGGCGCTGTACGGATACTAGCATTGCCCTCAATTGTAAAATCCACGAACGGTGTCTCCGAGCTGCTTCTCCTCTCACTAGGACGTCATCCCACTGCTTGCCACCAATGTAACGGAACGCCTAGCACCCCGACCGGGTACCTCCGTTGATAGATGCTCCTAGTGCTTCCAGAGGACTCCAAGCACTCCACCTGACACCATCAGCACTGCAGACCCCACGAACCGCCGAAGCTTGGTGGAGGTCTCGCCGTCTCCTACCCACCCTGGACCTACGACAAGGCTCCAGGCTCCAGTGGGTGAACCTCTCCTAAATGCAGAGACAGGAACCAGGAACAAGCTCTTACAAGAGCTTATACTCAGGGGAGTATTATGATATAGCAATCCCCAAGAGTGTAGTTATCCCATCCCCCAAACATGAGCCAAGACTTCATAAAGGGGCAAAGCAGGAACTCTTTAATGGGTTATTTTTCAGCCTTGTATGCAGGTCTACTAGCAAGGGACACTCCCCCTGGGGCCCTTGTAAAAGACTGTGACAGTTTATATTTTAGCCAATCACATGCATTTACAGTATGGAAACTTCCCAGCAATTGTACACAAAATCCCCTTCCCTCTGTCTGTAACGCAATCAACAAAATACAATGAGCATTGTCTGAGATGCAATTAGCTAACACACTGGCATTGTCTGAGACGCAATCCACAAAATACAATTACCAAACGTAATGGGCTAACTTAATCACTACCAGACAGAAAACACACATTTTTCCCAACACACAGAAAACACCTCAAAACCCCACATATCCCCATAATGTATACATCCATGGATAGCTCTGATCTGGGTGAACAACATATTCAAAAATCACCCAGATCCGAGCAGGGGTTCCCGAATTCCATGGAAGTCACTTTTGGCCGGCCGCAAGCATGGCTTTCCTGCCCAAAACAGTTCCACAGATTTATGCTGTGCGGCCGGTCTGTCTTCTCCTTCAAAGTTAGTATGGGCCATAATCCTGGGGCAAGAGGCTGGCAAACAGCCCCCTCCAAAACACCGTGGCGAGGTTGGTTTCGCCACAGTAATTATGTCTCCACCATCACAACACTAACACTTAAAATGTCTGGAGATGCACAGACACGGATTCCAGCCAGGATTTCATGTTCTCACTCAGATAAGTAAACCACTCACTACCCTTTGCATTGTAAGACACACGTATGCTATATCCCCAAACTTAAATTAAAAACGCAAATTTGAAGTGCATGCACCGACACAGATTTCGGACTAGTAGTTCACATTATCACTCTGACTGGTATAAAACACTACCCTTTGTATTGTAAGAAACACTAATATGTTATTTCCCACAACTTATCTGTGAAGGTTCTCATTTATCCAGGTCATGGTATATCTGTAAAGAATAAATCAAGGCAACTAGACGTACTGTAGATTTCTTTAAAACATTTCACTCGTTCTTCTAACGAGCTTTCTCAATTATGCGTGACTGTACAAGAATTCTCTGGGAATAAATATGTAACTGAATCAGCATCTGGTAATTATACCCAGCATGGGGTCAGAGGTCATTATACCCAGCATGGGGTCAAAGGTGTTGATACCATTATCCTAATTATCCACAACTTAAACCAAAAATAGAGATATTAGATATTGCAGATATAATAACAGATTTCCACCTACTATTTTATATTATCACTATTTTATAAATATGAACCACTAGTCCGCTACCCTTTGTATTGTAAGACACACTAATATGCTATTTTTTCAAACCAAAAACAATTTTTATTTTTATTATTATTTATTATTAAAGCTCCATTTATTCCATAGCGCTGTACATATCAAAAGGGGTATACATACATAATACAGAGAATTGCACTAAGCATGAACAAGACGAGTTACAAACTGGTACAGAAGGAAAGAGGGCCCTGCCCGTAAGGGTTTACAACCTACATGGTATGGGAGAAAGACACAGTAGGAGAGGGTAAAGCTGGTCATGGCGGTATAGAGGCAGCAGGGTCACTGGTTATAGGCTTGTCTGAATAGGTGGGTTTTTAGGTTTCTTTTGAAGGATGCAACGACAAAGATTTTGGTCTACTCTTTCATGGTATCACTCTGACTGGGATAAATATAAAACACTAGTCCACCACCCTTTGTAATGCATAATATGCAATTTCTGAAAAAAATGTAACCGAAAATAGATAAATTGGTGCCTAAACTTAAATAATAAAAAAAATGTCTGGAGATGTCCTGATGCAGATTTCGGACTAGTAATTTACATTTTCACTGAGATTTAAAATTTCCCTCTATCCTCTGGTATTCCCCACTCCCACCACCTCAAAAATGTTTTTCTGTTAAATTGTCAAAAAAGAAAATAAATGTCCAGGCAGGTTAGCTGCTTTTGATGTTCTGCAGCAGCTGTAGCTCTCTTACAAGGCAATAATTGCAGCTGGAATGTACTACCAGGCACACCCAGATTTAACTCCTCATTCCCTTACGTCCTCAACAGCAGCACAGATGGGGTTAACTGCCCCTGTGGACTGGTAGGACCGGCGGAATTTTAATGAGCCCAAGAACCAATAAACGATCTTCAGCTCCCTGAAAGGGAGGAGATCACCCCCCCAGCCCACCGTGTTTTTTTCTGTCCTCTGGACAGGTGGACTGGCGTGTCGCTCCCTCTCTGGGAGCTGAAGATTGCTTAGGGGTTCTTTTTCCCTCCTTAAGCTTAGCTCGCTTTCTATGGATCTCAGTGCCTTTATTTTAGGCCTGATCATGGCGATTTCGGTCTGGGGTACCGTCGGGGAGGGGGGCGTCCCCTCCCCTCTTCTCTCATCATCTGTAGACGGTGCTCCGTCCCTCCGTTACCGCATGTGTGCGGCGCTATGGGCGCCGCCATTTTCCGGAAGTGACGCGCCCTAGGTGCGCTACGTCACTTCCGGTTTTCCGAAGCGTTGCGGTGATGTATAAAACTCACCTTTCTTTTAAACTGGCTCCCTAGAAGGACATCCTGGACTTAGGATTAGTCTGGGGAGACAATTTTCGTATAGGTAGAGCCAGTATAGGCTCTGGTTTTTCTACAAGAGAAAAAAAAAAAGAAAAAAAGGGGAGTGGTGCTGATCTCGTTTCAGGAACCCGCCCATTGGGCGGGGCTTCCTCCTTTTAAGCGCCCAGAGCCCATCAGTCAGTGCTCTGGTTGCGTTGCTTTCACAAGTTAGCTCCAGAGCTCTCCTGTGCTTTGTGATATTCCTGCAGTATTGCTTTGCTTGGGTTTTGTACTTCCTCTTCTTTCAGCTCTATTTCTTCTAGTGCTGGTGGGCCCCCTTAAGGTCTGGTTTTCTCCACCTCCTGATATTGTAGGTGTTATGACCTGTTTTGTTTCTTCCATTACAGACTATGGCTTCCCCTAAGGAGCAGGATCAGCGGAAGGCTGGGGCCAAGAGGAAGCATTTGGCATGTTACGAATGTAACACACCCCTAGATGACAGCTGTCCTTACTCCAGATGTGAGAGTTGTCGCACGGCATCCACGGAACCCACGATGCAGGAGATGTTCCAATGGACCAAGACATACGTGGATGATTCCATCAAGGGAGTAGTTCAGCTGCTTAATGAGAGGCTACCAGGTCCCTCTCAGACTCCCATGGAGGTGGTCGCACCGGTCGAAAGACCTACCCCCTGTTCAGTGGGGTCTTCTTCTTCTGAGGAAGAAGAATCTACTTCTTGCTTTTTCCCTCCAGAAAAGTCGCAGAAGTTACTAAAGTCCATCAGGTCGGGGGACCAGGATGTTGACATGGGGGAGTCCTCCGATCCCGCCGGTCGGACACAGCGTGTCTTTAGAGCGGATGAGACCCTCCTCTCTGTGATACGCACAGAGTGGAAAAAGCCTGAGAAGGGTCCAGTGCTTACCAGAAAATTCAGTCTCATGTACCCGATGGCTAAACCCTTGGTGGAATCGTGGGGTTCCGTTCCCAAGGTGGACATGGCTATAGCCAAGTTGTCCCGGCGCACTCTAGTCCCTGCAGACGATGGGTCTAGCCTGCAGGACCCTCTAGACCGGAGGGCAGAGTGCACCCTTAGGAGGGGTTACGCGGCGGCCGCTGCCTCCGCATCTACTTCCATTGCAGCCACTGAGGTAGCCACCTATCTACGCTCTAGGCTTAATCAAATCCAGACGGATGTGGACCAGAGCGTATCAAGAGATGACATCCTGGCAGCCATAAAGTCAGCCAACCTGGCTATGGACTTTTTAGTTGATTCCTCCCAGATGCAGCTGAAGCTGGCCGCCAAAACTATGGCCCTAGTTTCAGCTGCCCGCAGACCACTCTGGCTGAAACCGTGGATCGCGGATAACGCATCCAAGTTTAACCTTTGTGGGCTCCCCTTCGAACCTGATAGGTTATTCGGGTCCGAATTGGACATAATAATGGAGGGGCTCTCCGATAAAAAAGGGAAGAGCCTCCCCAGCAGCCCTTTCGGGGACGCCCCAGACAGGAAAAGAAGGGCGGAGGTCGTTCTGGGCAGCAGTCTAGGCGCAGAGATTGGGGGGGGGCCGTCTCGTAAATATCCGAGACGCCCCCGCAAACCCACCAGGGAGGCAAAACCCTCCTGACTATGGGCCTCCTCGAGGCTCTTGGATAAGCCCTGCTGCCCCTGCAGTGTCTCCTCTAGATTTTCCCGTACCCCTCCCCCAGATTCCCGTGGGGGGCCGTCTTACCCATTTCAAAGACTCTTGGAGCCGGTTGATTGCAGACCCCTGGGTCCAGGACATAGTTTCCGCCGGGTACCGGGTAGATCTTATCTCTCTTCCCCCAGAGAGATTCATCGCCACACGAAACTTCGGGTCTGCCAAACAGGTGGTCCTAGAATCTTACATTCAGGACTATATTTCCAAGGGAGCCCTAGAGGAGGTACCGGCAGGGGAGAGGGGCCTAGGGATTTATTCACCAGTGTTCCTGGTTCCCAAGAAGACAGGAGATCTCCGGATGATCATCGATTTGAGATTCCTCAATCGATTTATAAGGA
This sequence comes from Bufo bufo, assembly GCF_905171765.1. Taxonomy (NCBI): domain Eukaryota; kingdom Metazoa; phylum Chordata; class Amphibia; order Anura; family Bufonidae; genus Bufo; species Bufo bufo. The sequence continues at coordinate 68,926,243 of NC_053396.1, forward strand.
AAACAAGGTTTCGCATGGAAACCATAAGGTCAGTCAGCCATATCCTCAATCCTGGGGACGTCATGGCTACTCTGGACCTCAAGGATGCGTACCTTCACATTCCGATCCATTCCGCTTCCCGGAAACTCCTCAGGATTGCGGTCCAGATTTCAGGGGTTTGCAGGCACTTTCAGTTCGCCGTGCTTCCCTTCGGAATCTCTTCTGCCCCCCTTATCTTCACCAAGGTGGTGGTTTCGGTGGTGGCAGCTTTGAGACTCCAAGGACTGACTATTATTCCTTATCTGGACGATTGGCTTTTCATAGCCTCTTCAGTTCCGATCCTTACTCACCATCTTCAGGTCGCAATCTCTTTTCTCTTCCGCCTAGGCTGGATTATCAACTGGCAGAAGTCGAATGTGAGCCCATCGACTTCAATCCATTACTTAGGATTCGTGGTCGACTCTGTGGAGATGTCCCTCCGGTTGACTCCAGAAAGGAGAGCGCGGATTCAGGACCTGGCGAAGGTCCTTTATGTCCCTCGTCGAGTCTCTATCCGGACTCTCATGAAGATGCTGGGGCTCATGTCAGCGGCTGCGGATGCGGTCCCTTGGGCGCTATGGCACCTCCGTCCTCTTCAGTCGGAGGTCTTACACCTATGGAACGGCAGCCCTGCGGGGCTAGATTCCCTGTGCTCCCTGTCCGGTCAAACCCGAAATTCCCTCAGATGGTGGTTTCAGCTACCAGCAGGGAAGTCTATGACCCAACCAGCTTGGGTCATATTGACTACAGACGCGTCCCTTGTAGGCTGGGGCGCTCACCTGGACGGATCCCCAATTCAGGGATCTTGGTCTCCTCTGGAGCGGCATCTTTCCTCCAATCTTCGCGAGATGCGAGCTATCCGGCTAGCCCTCCTTCACTTTGCGCCTCAGATCCGGGGCAAAGCAGTGAAAGTCCAGTCAGACAATATGAGTGCAGTTCTCTATATAAACAAACAGGGAGGCACAAGATCATTGCCCCTTCTGTCAGAGATCGGGGTAATTCTTCGGTGGGCAGAGCTGAACCTTTCCCATCTATCTGCCGTTCATATTCGAGGCTCCCTCAATATGATAGCGGACCGCTTAAGTCGAGGATTACCGACCATGGAGTGGTCTCTGCATCCGGAGATCTTCAGGCAGCTAGTTCACAGATGGGGTATGCCAGAAGTGGATCTCATGGCAACCAGGTTCAACGCCAAGGTGATGAGGTTCTGTTCCCTCTACAGGGAAGACAACCCCCTGGCGATAGATGCTCTGTCAATACCGTGGAGGTTCAGGCTGGCTTACATCTTCCCTCCTTTTTCCATGATACCGAGGGTATTGATGAAAATCCGTCAGGATCAGGCCTCGGTAATAGCCATCATACCGTTTTGGCCCAGAAGATCCTGGTTTACCCAGCTCATTCAGATGAGTCAGGGACAATATTGGAGACTCCCCCCGGAGCAGACCCTGGTGTCATGGGACACTCACCTCTGCCTAGATCTGCACAGGTTCAACCTGACAGCCTGGAGGTTGATCAGTCCCTTCCCAACATAGAAGGGCTTTCCGAGTCGGTCCTGAGAACTTTGTCGCATTCCCGAGCAGAGTCTACAAAGAAGGCCAACTCCAGGATCATGAGAATCTTCGAGGCATGGTGTGATTCCAGACAGGTGGCGTCTGCAGATCCGCCCCTTCCTGCTATACTTCAATTTCTTCAGGATGGATTAGATAGAGGCCTATCTCCAGCTACCTTGAAGGTACAGGTTTATGCCATCTCGGCCTGTCTCAACAGGCCACATTCTCGGGACCCACTCATCAAACGCTTCCTGAAGGGAGCTGAAAGACTAAAGCCTACTATACTGAAACCTATCCCCCAGTGGGATCTTTCAGTAGTGCTCAGGGGGCTAGCATCTCCCCCCTTCGAGCCCTTGGAGGAGGTAAATTTGAAATTTTTGACTTTAAAGATGGTCTTTCTTCTGGCTATAGCTTCAGCCAAAAGAGTTTCTGAATTGCAGGCTTTTTCCGCAATTCACCCGTCCATTATTTTTCTACAGGATAGAGTACTCCTGAAGTTTTTACCTTACTTCAGACCTAAGGTGCCTACTTTCCAGAACATCAATCAGGTAATATCTTTACCAGTTTTGTTTACAGCCTCCTCCTCTGATACTCCAGCTAGAGACCCGCTGGATATTTCAAGATGCCTCCAGATCTATGTGGATAGATCTAGTGAGTTCAGGATAGATGAGAATCTTCTTATCCTGTTTGCCGGTAAGTCTAAAGGCCGTAAAGCGTCTAAAGCCACCATTAGTCGCTGGATCAAGGAGGCCATTATGGAAGCTTTCGTCTCCCAATCCTTAGATCCTCCTGAGTTTGTGAGAGCCCATTCTACTAGGGCGGTCTCCACCTCGGTTGTGGAGAGAAGACTCCTCCCCTTAGAGTTGATCTGTAAGGCGGCCTCCTGGAGCTCTGAGTCAACCTTCATCTCCCATTATAGGATAGATGCTAGGATGGCAGAGTTTTCGGCTTTTGGGCAGACTGTTCTTAGTTCTGCCAGGCATGAGGACCCTCCCTAGGGGATTCTTCTTGCTATCTCCCCATCTGTGCTGCTGTTGAGTACGTAAGGGAATCGTTAATTTCTAACGATAATTTGTTTTCCCTTAGTCCTAACAGCAGCACACAAATATCCCACCCTAAATACATTATGCTTGTTAAAAACACGGTGGGCTGGGGGGTGATCTCCTCCCTTTCAGGGAGCTGAAGATCGTTTATTGGTTCTTGGGCTCATTAAAATTCCGCCGGTCCTACCAGTCCACAGGGGCAGTTAACCCCATCTGTGCTGCTGTTAGGACTAAGGGAAAACAAATTATCGTTAGAAATTAACGATTTCTCACTCCCTGGCTGATGGTTTTCCCTGCCTTTCCCTATTCTACACAATTCTTCTTCTTTCCCTGTTCTAAACACATTCATTCTAGCCTTTCCTTGTCAGTGTCCCTGACAGTAGAATAGAAGCTTGATTGTGACTGTACATTGTCCCTAAGATAGTTTTCTGGCAGACACTGTAAGATCCATCTACACTCATTTGAAGCCCAACACAAGATGACATTCTAATTATTATGCACGGGTACCTTCCTGCCTGCTGCAGCACTGATTGGCTCATCCAGGCTGTCTGTCAGCCTGTGAGCCAATCTGGGCAAGCCCTTCCCCCACTTCCTCTTAGGGTCATGTTAGCATCTTTCTTCCTCCATAGTGCTTTTTCGCTCTGACATGTGCAGTAAAATGGCGCTGCATGCAGTTTTACTGGATTCGTCTGAAATGAACCTGAAAAGCTTTGGGTTCAGATGCCGGATAAAATTTTGCAAAGTTCGTAACCAAACCAGTTCATTATGAACTGGTTCACTCATCTCTAGTGTAAACATTATGAAATTACTAATAAGAAAAAAAACTGGTAAGCAAAAATAAAAAAGACTGTTAATATTATGCAATTTTTGAATTGAGGAATAACGGCAGTAAGTGCCGGCCAGGGAAGCAAAGACAAAAATTTCTGAGCAGTTAACGCTTCTCTGTTTCGATATGTAACGCTCCAACGGGTGTCGACCTGGCTTTGGGCCAAACTTGGGAGCGGAATCTAAGTGTTTCCCTGGTTTTCACCCTTTATCCCGCTCCAAGATGCGGAAGCTGGTCTTAGCAGCAGGGGAGACACCAGGTCGCTACCGCAAGAGTGGTCCCGGTTAAGTCGCAGCTGGCCGAGCACTGGGGATACAGGCAGGTGGAGTGAGCTTTCACTGGATGGAAGGAGCGCAGCAGCAGAGTCAGATGAAGCGGAGCTGAGTTAGTGATTTAGCAGAGCTGGAGCTGTTAGAACATCAGAGCTGAATAGCTCAGGAGCAGCAGGTGTAACAAGCTAAACAGCAGAAAGAGGCATGGTCGACAATCCAAATCATACACTTGAGAGCAGCGAGGTACAGGAGGATCAGGCAGAGACGAGGTCAAGATACAGGCTAAGGTCGGAAGCAGGATATCAACACAGGAAAAACAAGCTAGAACCTTCACTGTAGAAAACGACAATATTGCTCAGGCATCACAGGAAGGGGGAAGCACCCTTGTAAAGGTGGTGCCTGGCCGGGATTGGAGAGAAGGCAGAATCAGGGGCGTGCATGAACCCTTAAAGAAACAGGATGCGTGCGGCTCCTACAAGGTGCAACTGGAGCTTTCCTGCACTGCCGCCCGCGACAGTGCAGGAAAGCGGGTCCTGAGACTGCAGCGGAGAAGAGGAGCCTTGTGTGCAGTTTGACTGAGGTACATAGCAGGATGCGCTGCACGCTGGCGACTGCCAGCTGCCATTGTTACAGTATCCCCCTTCTCACTCCCCTTCTTGGTCCTGATGTGCTGAAAAAATCTTTTGAGAAGATTCGGAGCATGTACATTTTCCTCTAGCTTCCAGGAACGTTCCTCAGGACCATAATTCTTCCAGTCTACAAGGAAGTACCTCTTGCCACCAACTACCTTGAAATCGAGGATATTCTGTACTTCAAATTCAGATTCTTCGCCAGTAGGAACGGAAGTAGTGGTGGAGGGGGATCTGAAAAAGGAGTTGAGGACCAATGGTTTCAAGAGAGATACATGGAAGGAGTTTGGAATCCGGAGGGTAGGAGGCAACCGGAATTTGTAGGAAACAGGGCTGATGTGCTCTAGGATCGCAAAAGGGGCCAGAAACCGGGGAGCAAATTTGTAACAGGGTACCTTCATGCGGATGTTCCGGGAGGAAAGCCAGACTTTGTCACCAGGAGAGAACTGAGGAGGTGGTTCACGTCTGGTATCTGCATTCTTCTTCATACGGGTAACTGCCTGAGAGATAGAGTCCTTAGTCTGTCTCCAGATGCTGAGGAAGTCTCTGAACAAATAATTAGCAGCTGGTACCTCAGAAGATACAGACAGGGGTAAAAGAGCACGGGGATGAAGTCCATACAGTATATAGAAGGGAGAAGAGCCCTATTAGATTGTAATAGAATTCCGCCCAAGGCAGGAGCCGAACGCAGTCATCGTGCTGAGCAGAGACAAAGTGACATAGGTAGTTCTCCAAGATCTGGTTAATTCGTTCAACTTGCCCATTAGACTGAGGATGGTAACTAGAAGTGAAATCCAACTTGACCTTAAGTAGTCCACAAAGCGCTCGCCAGAATTTGGAAGTGAATTGTACCCCGCGATCAGATACAATGTGCAGAGGTAGACCATGAAGGCGAAAGATGTGTTCTATAAACAGACAGGCCAATCGATTAGCAGAAGGTAATCCAGGAAGCGGAATAAAATGTGCCATCTTGGAAAATCTGTCTACCACTACCCAGATTATGGAACAGCCAGCAGAGGACGGGAGATCTGCGATAAAGTCCATAGCGATGTGCTGCCAGGGGACTTCAGGAATGGGTAACGGTAGTAGCAAGCCCGTGGGTTTGGTTCAGGAAGCCTTGTTGCGGGCACAGGAAGTACAGGCAGACACAAACTCCTGGACATCTTTGGGTAGGGTCGGCCACCAATAGTGATTGGACAGCAAATTAAGGGTCTTACGCACCCCAGGGTGACCAGCATACTTCGAGCAATGTCCCCAAGAAAGAATTTTCCTCCTCTTGGCCTGCGGAACGAAGATCTTCCCCGGAGGAATATCTCTCACACAGACTGGCGCCACAGAAACCAGATGAGACTTTTCTATAATATGTTGAGGTTCTTCAATCTGATCCGCTGGGTCGAAAGAACGAGAAAGGGCATCAGCCTTTACATTTTTATCAGCCGGTTGGAAATGCAAAGGAAAATTGAATCTGGCAAAGAAAAGTGCCCATCGAGCCTGACGTGGATTTAGACGCTGTGCAGACTGTAGATATGTCAGATTCTTGTGGTCAGTGCATATCACCACAGGATGCAGAGCCCCTTCCAGAAGGTATCTCCATTCTTCCAAGGCCATCTTCATAGCCAGAAGCTCTCTATCGCCGATGGAATAGTTTCTTTCCGCTGAAGAGAAGTGCTTGGAGAAGAAACCACACATGACAAATCTCCCTTTGGAGTTCTTCTGTAGCAGGACGGCAGGTCCTCCAATAGAGGAAGCATCCACTTCAAGGAAGAACTGTTTGGAGGTATCCGGATGACGGAGAACAGGAGAAGCGGCAAAGCAGTCTTTGAGATGCTGGAAAGCAGACTCAGCTTCAGGGGTCCACTTCTTTGTATCCACCCCTTTCTTCGTCAGAGCAGAAATAGCAGCTGTGAGGGTAAGAGAAGTTTGGGATGAACTGTCTATAGAAGTTGGCAAACCCCAGGAACCTTAGAATGGCACGGAGACCTTGAGGACAAGGCCAATTTAGGACGGCTGAGACCTTGTCGGGGTCCATTTGCAGACCAGAGCAGGAAACAATGTATCCCAGAAAGGGAAAGGTGGACTGCTCAAAGACACATTTTTCGAGCTTAGCGTACAGACCATTCTCCCTTATTTGCTGCAAAACCAGGCATACTTGCTTCTGGTGAGTGGTCAAGTCGGGGGAATAGATCAGAATATCATCGAGATACACCACTACACAGTTGTACAACAGGTCCCGGAAGATATCGTTCACAATTTTTTTATAAAACTGCAGAAGCGTTGCATAGGCCGAATGGCATGACCAGGTACTCATAGTGGCCATCACGGGTATTGAACGCCGTCTTCCACTCGTTGCCTTCACGGATTCGGATCAGGTTATATGCACCACGCAGATACAACTTAGAAAATATCTGGGCGCCTCGGATACGGTTGAACAGTTCAGAAATCAGAGGCAGAGGGTACTTGTTCTAGACCGTGATCTTGTTCAGCCCACGATAATCTATGCATGGATGGAGTGATCTGTCTTTCTTGGCCACAAAAAAGAAACCGGCTCCCGCCGGAGAGGTAGACTTTCAGATAAACCCCCTCTGCAGGTTTTCCCTAACATACTCGGCCATAGCCTGAGTTTCGGGCAGAGATAATGGATAAACCCTTTCTCGAGTTGGAGAAGTCCCAGGAAGAAGATCGATCGGGCAGTCATAAGACCGATGAGGTGGTAAGGTCTCAGCCCTCTTCTTACAGAAAACGTCCTCATATGCCACATATTGGGGAGGCAGACCAGACAGTTCCATAGGGACCGGACGAGGAGACGTTGGGCGAACCACCGACAGACAGGAAGAATGGCACTAAGGACCCCAGCGGAGAATATCCCAGAATCACTGGGTCCGTGGAATCCGGCAGGACATAGAAAGATATTTCTTCTGAATGTAGCACCCCTACTTGGAGTTTAACAGGAGCCGTGATGACCTGAATAGGAACAAATAACAACATATCTTGTCAACCACCACCTATGAGCGCCTTCTCCCCTTTTCTCTTTGGCCATTTAATCACTGAATAGGTCTGGGCAGGGGTTGTCCATTGACAATAGTTGCCACCAGAGGCTTCGCCAGACGAATGGTGGATAACTGGCACTAGGTCACCAGGGCTTGATTAACAAAATTTCCGGCTGCGCCGGAATCCAGGAAGGCAGGTACCGATATACTTGTTTTCCCAGAGGACAAGAGAACAGGTCTCTTTCGCCTAGGGTCACTTCTCCCATAGAGCCTAATTGCAGAAGTTTTTCTGCTTTCTGGGGACAGGTACAAACAACGTGACCCTTTTTCGCCACAGTAGAGGCACAAGTCTTCTGCTCGTCACCGCTGGCGCTCCTGGTCCGAGAGCTTCAGGGGTTCCACCTGCTTAGGCTCTTCAGGCGGAACCACACCTGGAGTCTGAACAGTCCTCTGGAAGACAGGTGTGAGTCTAGATGTCCATCTCACTCTTGCGGCTTGAGAGAAACGTTCTCGAAATCGCACGTCAATACTTGTGGCCAATGTGACCAGAGCATCCAGAGAGACAGGAAGGTCCATTCCTGCAAGTTCATCTTTAATACGGTCACTAAAACCCTCCCAGAATAGGGCTTGTTGGGCTTCATCTTTCCAGGACAGTTCTGCGGACAGAGTACGGAACTGAATTGCGTATTGTCCCACTGTCATTGCCCCTTGACGCAGACGAAGGAGCGCAGAGGCTGCAGACGAGGCACGACCTGGTTCCTCAAACACCGTACGGAAAACAGTTAGGAAGTTCTGGAGGTTTGCAGTCTCAGGTCCGCTTTGCTCCCATATAGGATTACCCCAGGCTAGAGCCTCTCCAGAGAGCAGAGAGACTATGAAAGCTTCTTTCGCTCGGTCAGACTGGAGCTTGTCTCCATGTAGCTCAAAGTGGATCAAGCACTGATTCAGGAACCCTCTGCAGGCTTTTGGATCGCCACTGTAGCGTGGAGGCAAAGGCAGCTGGATAGCAGTTGTGCCATGGAGTGAATACGACGCAACAGGATTTGCAGGAGTTGCTGGGACTTGTGGTATGGCAGGAGCAGGTGTAGGTAGCGCATCCAGACGGGCGGATATCGTGCTCAGACACTGCAGCAGAACATCTTGGCATTCTCTCTGGCGTTGTAGCTCTTGGAATAAATCTTGCACCACAGGCTTGGGCTTGCCAGCACTGTCCATGGCCTGAGTAAACTGTAACGCTTCAACGGGTGTGGACCCACTGTGCAACTTACCGGTTTGGCTTTGGGCCAAACTTGGGAGCGGAATCTAAGTGTTCCCCTGGTTTTCACCCTTTATCCTGCTCCAAGATGCAGAAACTGGTCTTAGCTGCAGGGGAGACACTAGGTCGCTACCGCAAGAGTGGTCCCGGTTAAGTGGCAGCTGGCTGAGCAGGCCAGAACGCCCCAGTGAAAGCACTGGGGATACAGGCAGGTGGAGCGAGCTGTCACTGGATGGAAGGAGATCAGCAGCAGAGTCAGATGAAGCAGAGCTGAGTTAATGATTTAGCAGAGCTGGAGCTGTTAGAACATCAGAGCTGAATAGCTCAGGTGCAGCAGGTGTAACAAGCTGAACAGCAGAAAGAGGCGTGGTCGACAATCCAAATCATACACTTGAGAGCAGCAAGGTACAGGAGGATCAGGCAGAGACAAGGTCAGGATACAGGCTAGGGTCGGAAGCAGGATATCAACACAGGAACAAGAAGCTGGAACCTTCGCTGTAGAAAACTACAATATTGCTCAGGCATCACAGGAAGGGGGAAGTACCCTTATAAAGGTGGTGCCTGGTCGGGATTGGAGAGAAGGCAGAATCAGGGGCGTGCAAGCAGGGGAGGGATGGCAGCCTTTGTACTGGGGGGCAAATCCAGTCAAGTAGCCCATTTTAGCCCCACCCATTATTAAAAGCCCCTCCTACATATAATAGGCCACTCCCAACAAACAATGTACAGCTGACATTCTATTGTTGAGGGCTGTCTCTACACATGGTGTCATAAACTCCATTGTAACCAATTTAACTACTTACTTACAATAAATACAACACTCAAAGTAGTATTAATCAATTTATTTTATTTTCTTTCTTTTATTTGTTGGATAAAATTGGCCACGGTGTTACTTACGTTACTTAAAAGATATTTAAACAGAATTAAATCTGAAAAACCAATTCCAATAAATATTAACTCTACCTAGTCCACTCAAAGAGTGACAATTACTCCATATAAATAATTAAAATCCACCTAGTCCACTCAAAGAGTGACTATTACCCCAAAGCTAACACCATGACATAAATTAAAAAGGGGATGGGGGGAGGGGGTTTCTTCGCTTGCTGCTCACCAACTGACGATTAACCGTGCGATCCTTTTCTTTTATAGGTACTCACGTGCAGACCGTTGAACCATTCTCCAATCAAGAAGAAGATATTCCTCTAGTCCAGATCGCTCGAGGCATCTGTTACAGCAAAGACCCAGATCGCAATAGCATCTGTTACCAGGTAAGAATATGATTATTATTAATTGCACATGCATTTAAAGGTGCCATGACACCATGTCACCCCTAATTGCATGCACAATCAGGTCTGTCCATGGTGTCATAAACTCCATTGTAACCAATTTAACCACTTACTTACAATAAATACAACACTCAAAGTAGTATTTATCAATTTATTTTATTTTATTTCTTTTATTTGTTGGATAAAATTGGCCACGGTGTTACTTACGTTACTTAAAAGATATTTAAACAGAATTAAATCTGAAAAACCAATTCCAATAAATATTAACTCTACCTAGTCCACTCAAAGAGTGACTATTACTCCATATAAATAATTAAAATCCACCTAGTCCCCTCAAAGAGTGACTATTACCCCACACCGCCAAATAGCGAAGCTAGATGGCTAATTAACACCACAGCCTTTCTCCACCAAATTTTGCAATCCAACATTGAAAATGTCTAATCCTAAATCAGATAATGAATTGTTTTCTATATTATATAATCCTGGTGTGAACCCTTCTAATTCAATATGTCTATAAGACAACTTATTATGTAACCCCATGAACTTTCCAATATTCCTATTGATTCGTATTCTTATTTTTTCCATAAAAGATAATTGGTATGAATTCCAATCCCAATTTGGTATAATTTCAGAGAATGCTATTTTTGAGTATGGTAATAATGTTTGGATTTTACAAATTGTATCCTGTAAATCTTTTAATAATATATGTGTGCTTATTCTACCCAAGTCATCAGTACCTATATGAAAAATAATCAAATCGGGGGTAGGCCAAGTTAAAGAAAAAGAGCAACATAACGAGTAAATTTCCTGAATTCTGATACCATAAATACCTCTCCAAAACACAACCACTTTATTTCCAAAACCTAAATTATCGGATTTAAAACGCATCATAGAACGATCACGTGCCAAAGAAATAAGCTGGTTTCCTATGATCCATACGATCTTTAAATCTGAAAAATATTAAAATAATAATTCAGGTCTAATATATAGTTTGTATCTGTTGGATTTCCATCTTCCAATTCGTTTTATTACTTTTTCCTTAAGTCCTAAAGAATGAGCATAAATGGCTGCCCCTACACGAAATGAATGAGCAGATATTTTTTCCTGCTCTAATTGTAATTGAGTCTTACATTTTGATAATATAAAATTAAATTGAAATTTCGTTAGTGGGGATTTGTCTAAATGCATGAATAATGGACCAGGAATTACCCCTCTAGTTTTTAACCAATCCTTCATGGCTGAGACTGGGCATAATTCTGGAACAGGGTATTTATTTAACATGCACCAATCGCCTTTACCAAACTGATCTGTTTTGGATTTTTTAATAAATATATATTTTTTTTTTTCATATAGGCATATATCCTTGAGGAGCAGCGGGGCCTCTGAAGTTCTGTTTACTGCCGTTATCTCACTGATTCGGAAAGCTCCGAAAAAAGTCAGCAAGAATACAGCTTTAAATAGAACATTTTCATAATGAGAAGAACATATTTTTGGTAAGTATATTATAAAAAAATTAAAATTTTTATAGATAAAGGTTTTGTTCTAACTGTGGTATTTTTTACACGTTTAATTCCTTTTATGATCTGTTTTACTAAAAAAAAAATTGAAAAAGGAGGAATATTAAGAACTTTTTGAAAGAACGAAATACCGTAAATCATTTTTTGAATATAATCCCCTTTTTTATCTTCCTTAAATAATTTTTGAATAAATAATAATAATTGCATATAATCATTCTCAGTTTCTTCAAAATTATTGACCGAGCAAAATTGCTGCCAATTAGACCATGCAGCTGAATATGCAGCCCATGTTGTACTTGCTACCGAATTTTTTAGTAGCTTGTCTATAAATTCGCCATCAAGTCCCATAGTTGTATTGGACATTCTACTCCTTCTTTGTCCGCATCTGGATTGAGATCCCAGAATAGTGTCATGTTCTGTCGGGACAAAGCGTCGGCCATTATATTATTCCTACCTTCTATGTATCTAGCTTTAAGTCAAATATTATTATTCAAACATGTTAAAACGATTAGTCTAAGTAAACCGATAACAAAGGTAGAATGTGCAGATAGACAATTTATAGCGAATACTACACCTTTGTTATCCGAAAATAATAATATTTGTCTGTTTTTAAAATGTTCACTCCAAATAGATAAAGCAATCCAAACAGGGACAAGCTCTAAAAAATTTATGTTTTTCATGAATGGCTTTTCATGCCATTCTAATGGCCAACTACTGGCAGTCCAGTGTGTACCATAACAGGCTCCATAACCTACTGACATAGCTGCGTCAGTAAATAATTGGAGAGAATCCGAATCCACGAATTCATATTGCCAGACAGTACGTCCATTAAAATTTTCAATAAAGCTTATCCACATGCGAATATCCTCTTTTAATTGATAGGATAATCGTATGTGATCGTATGGGTTCTTTACACCAGCCGTGGCAGCGTATAGTCTTTTTGAAAATATTCTGCCCATAGGAATAGCTCTGGAAATAAATTTTTTTTTGTTGCTAACATATTAATAAGCTGAACCCTTGTGGCGAATAATTTTTCCTCTGGAATTTTGAATTCCATTTTTTCTGAATCAATAAAGATTCCCAGGAATTTAATGTTTGTTGTTGGCAATACGGTTTTTTCTTTAGCTAATGGAATATTAAAATATTCTGCTATTCCACATAAAGTATTCAGCAGATTAATGCATTCATCTGTTCCTTCCTTGCCGATGAATAAAAAATCATCTAGATAATGAATTGTATATCCAGAGTTATAGTACTTTTCTACCATCCATTGTAAGAAGGTAGAAAAGGCTTCAAAATAATTGCAAGAAAGAGAGAACCCCATTGGAAGAGCTTTATCAAAATAAAATTTACCGTCGAAATGAAAACCTAGTGAATTGTAACCAGCTGGATTGATAGGTAATAGTCTAAATGCAGAATTAATATCAGTTTTAGCCATCAGAGCATTTCTGCCTGACTTACGTAATAGAGATAAAGCCATATCAAAGGATGCATAATGCACTGTAGACCATTCCTTATCAATCGAGTCATTCAAAGATCCATCCTTAGGGAAAGACAGATTATGAATCAGACGAAATGAATTATTTTTTTTTACTAGACCAAGTGGAGAAATTCTAAAATTCTGAAAAGGGGGAGAATTAAAAGGACCCGCAACTCTATTATCTGAAATTTCTTTATCTATTTTATCTTGAACAATGAATTTATTTAAATCAACGGATTTAGCATTTTTTTACAACAGTACAACCTGTACCTAAAAAAGTTGGTACATAAAAACCTTTTGAAAACCCATTAATTAGAAGATGGGCCTTCTGTTTGTCTGGGTAATGTTTTAAATAATGTAACAGCTTTGGCAGGATTAAAGGAGTCACCTGCTCTATTAGTGTCTTTGTTACCTCCCTGCGATCCATGTTTTTTGAAACACTTGGATGCTGAATGGTTTCCTGAACAAAAGCTGCATTCGTGTTTGTATTTGCAATTGTTTTGCCAACGACATACAGATTCGTTAAACGCGAAACACAATCCTTTTTTGTTTTGTTGGTTACGAAAAAGAAAATTCCTTTGTGGTAACATTAAATTGAGCCATAAGCCCACATCTTTCGTCCCCCAACCTAAATTAGGGTATACTGCTAATTTTTGCCTATATGATTAATCATAATTAATCCATGCTGTGCCTCCAAAATTTCTGTAAGCCTCCAAGATACTATCTAAGTAATAAAATAAATCACAGCAATGTAAAGGCTGTTTTTCTCCTAATACTGCAGCGTAAATACAGAATGATTGTACCCAATTTAAAAAGGATTTCTGTATATTGCGCTTTCTATCTTCTTCTTCCTTCTTATCACTTTTTATATCTTTTGAAGAAGGGAGTAAAGAGAATAAATCAACATATTCTCTTCTCCATATTTTTTCTTTAATTTGATGGGATAGATGGAAGCCCAGCGGAGACATTTGGCAAGGCATGGTGTCTTTTAATGAAGTTTCTTTAATACCTGTACTGTTATCTAAATAAGGAATTAACTGAGGGCCAAACCTGTCCTCTGGCTTTGTAATGTTATCTATATTTGATAATGTATTAGGAATTTCAACTATCGAATCATTTTCTTGTATTGACCAAACAGATTCCTCATTAGTCTGAGATTCATTTTTTGATAGAAAAGAAACAAAGTCCTTAAATAACTGTATTTTTTCTCTATCAAAATTTTCCTCTGAATTGTGAGTAAATCCTTGTTCTTGTATAGTGTCCTGTAATATACAGTCACTATTGAGTGTTTACGTGAAGTTTTTATCACCATTAGATGAATCTCGAGTCGTTGTTGCTGTCACAGGCTTGACAGTTGTAGATCTTGCAGTGGAGTTGACCGTTGGTTGAAGTGGCTGTTGATACCGCTTGCGATGCTTGTCGGTTGCTCTCGTGCCTTGTTGCGCAGCAGATAATTTAACCACTTAAGGACCACAGGTTTATACCCCCCTAAAGACCAGGCCCTTTTTTACAAATCGGCACTCCACAACTTTAGCGGTTTATTGCTCGGTCATGCAACTTACCACCCAAATGTATTTTACCTCCTTTTCTTCTCACTAATAGAGCTTTCATTTGGTGGTATTTCATTGCTGCTGACATTTTTACTTTTTTTGTTATTAATCGAAATTTAACGATTTTTTTGCAAAAAAATGACATTTTTCACTTTCAGTTGTAAAATTTTGCAAAAAAAACGACATCCATATATAAATTTTGCTCTAAATTTATTGTTCTACATGTCTTTGATTAAAAAAAAATGTTTGGGTAAAAAAAAAATGGTTTGGGTAAAAGTTATAGCGTTTACAAACTATGGTACAAAAATGTGAATTTCCGCTTTTTGAAGCAGCTCTGACTTTCTGAGCACCTGTCATGTTTCCTGAGGTTCTACAATGCCCAGACAGTACAAACACCCCACAAATGACCCCATTTCGGAAAGTAGACACCCTAAGGTATTCGCTGATGGGCATAGTGAGTTCATAGAACTTTTTACTTTTTGTCACAAGTTAGCGGAAAATTATGATTTTTTTTTTTTTTCTTACAAAGTCTCATATTCCACTAACTTGTGACAAAAAATAAAAGCTTCCATGAACTCACTATGCCCATCAGCGAATACCTTGGGATGTCTTCTTTCCAAAATGGGGTCACTTGTGGGGTAATTATACTGCCCTGGCATTCTAGGGGCCCAAATGTGTGGTAAGGAGTTTGAAATCAAATTCTGTAAAAAATGACCAGTGAAATCCGAAAGGTGCTCTTTGGAATATGGGCCCCTTTGCCCACCTAGGCTGCAAAAAAGTGTCACACATGTGGTATCTCCGTATTCAGGAGAAGTTGGGGAATGTGTTTTGTGGTGTCATTTTACATATACCCATGCTGGGTGAGAGAAATATCTTGGCAAAAGACAACTTTGTATAAAAAAATGGTAAAAGTTGTCTTTTGCCAAGATATTTCTCTCACCCAGCATGGGAATATGTAAAATGACACCCCAAAACACATTCCCCAACTTCTCCTGAATACGGAGATACCACATGTGTGACACTTTTTTGCAGCCTAGGTGGGCAAAGGGGCCCATATTCCAAAGAGCACCTTTCGGATTTCACTGGTTATTTTTTACAGAATTTGATTTCAAACTCCTTACCACACATTTGGGCCCCTAGAATGCCAGGGCAGTATAACTACCCCACAAGTGACCCCATTTTGGAAAGAAGACACCCCAAGGTATTCGCTGATGGGCATAGTAAGTTCATGGAAGTTTTTATTTTTTGTCACAAGTTAGTGGAATATGAGACTTTGTAAGAAAAAAAAAAAAAAAAAATCATCATTTTCCACTAACTTGTGACAAAAAATAAAAACTTCCATGAACTCACTATGCCCATCAGCGAATACCTTGGGATGTCTTCTTTCCAAAATGGGGTCACTTGTGGGGTAGTTATACTGCCCTGGCATTCTAGGGGCCCAAATGTGTGGTAAGGAGTTTGAAATCAAATTCTGTAAAAAATGGCCAGTGAAATCCGAAAGGTGCTCTTTGGAATATGGGCCCCTTTGCCCACCTAGGCTGCAAAAAAGTGTCACACATCTGGTATCGCCGTACTCAGGAGAAGTTGGGGAATGTGTTTTGGGGTGTCATTTTACATATACCCATGCTGGGTGAGAGAAATATCTTGGTCAAATGCCAACTTTGTATAAAAAAATGGGAAAAGTTGTCTTTTGCCAAGATTTTTTTCTCACCCAGCATGGGTATATGTAAAATGACACCCCAAAACACATTCCCCAACTTCTCCTGAATACGGAGATACCACATGTGTGACACTTTTTTGCAGCCTAGGTGGGCAAAGGGGCCCATATTCCAAAGAGCACCTTTTGGATTTCACTGGTCATTTTTTTACAGAATTTGATTTCAAACTCCTTACCACACATTTGGGCCCCTAGAATGCCAGGGCAGTATAATTACCCCACAAGTGACCCCATTTTGGAAAGAAGACACCCCAAGGTATTCGCTGATGGGCATAGTGAGTTCATGGAAGTTTTTATTTTTTGTCATAAGTTAGTGGAAAATGATGATTTTTTTTTTTTTTTTTCGTATAAAGTCTCATATTCCACCAACTTGTGACAAAAAATATAAAATTCTAGGAACTCGCCATGCCCCTCATGGAATACCTTGGGGTGTCTCCTTTCCAAAATGGGGTCACTTGTGGGGTAGTTATACTGCCCTGGCATTTTCCAGGGGCCCTAATGTGTGGTAAGTAGGTAAATGACCTGTGAAATCCGAAAGGTGCTCTTTGGAATATGGGCCCCTTTGCCCACCTAGGTTGCAAAAAAGTGTCACACATGTGGTATCGCCGTATTCAGGAGAAGTTGGGGAATGTGTTTTGGGGTGTCATTTTACATATACCCATGCTGGGTGAGAGAAATATCTTGGCAAAAGACAACTTTTCCCATTTTTTTATACAAAGTTGGCATTTGACCAAGATATTTATCTCACCCAGCATGGGTATATGTAAAATGACACCCCAAAACACATTACCCAACTTCTCCTGAGTACGGCGATACCAGATGTGTGACACTTTTTTTGCAGCCTAGATGCGCAAAGGTGCCAAAATTCCTTTTAGGGGGGCATTTTTAGACATTTGGATACCAGACTTCTTCTCACGCTTTGGGGCCCCTAGAATGCCAGGGCAGTATAAATACCCCACATATGACCCCATTTTGGAAAGAAGACACCCCAAGGTATTCAATGAGGGGCATGGCGAGTTCATATAATTTTTTTTTTTTTGGCACAAGTTAGCGGAAATTGATATTTTTTATTTTTTTCTCACAAAGTCTCCCTTTCCGCTAACTTGGGACAAAAATTTCAATCTTTCATGGACTCAATATGCCCCTCACGGAATACCTGGGGGTGTCTTCTTTCCGAAATGGGGTCATATGTGGGGTATTTATACTGCCCTGGCATTCTAGGGGCCCTAAAGCGTGAGAAGAAGTCTGGAATATAAATGTCTAAAAAATTTTACACATTTGGATTCCGTGAGGGGTATGGTGAGTTCATGTGAGATTTAATTTTTTGACACAAGTTAGTGGAATATGAGACTTTGTAAGAAAAAAATAATAATTTCCGCTAACTTGGGCCAAAAAAATGTCTGAATGGAGCCTTACAGAGGGGTGATCAATGACAGGGGGGTGATCAATGACAGGGGGGTGATTAATGACAGGGGGGGTGATCAATGACAGGGGGGGGTGATCAATGACAGGGGGGGTGATCAATGACAGGGGGGTGATCAGGGAGTCTATATGGGGTGATCACCCCCCTGTCATTGATCACCCCCCTATAAGGCTCCATTCAGATGTCCGTATGTGTTTTGCGGATCCGATCCATGTATCCGTGGATCCGTAAAAATCATACGGACATCTGAATGCAGCCTGACAGGGGGGGGTGATCAATGACAGGGGCGGTGATCAATGACAGGGGGGTGATCAGGGAGTCTATATGGGGTGATCACCCCCTCTGGAAGGCTCCAGGGAGACGCCTGTATGTGTTTTGCGGATCCGATCCGTAAAAATCATGCGGACGTCTGAATGGAGCTTTACAGGGGTGTGATCAATGACAGGGGGGTGATGAGGGAGTCTATATGGGGTGATCACCACAGTCATTGATCACGCCCCTGTAAGGCTCCATTCAGACGTCCGTATGCGTTTTGCGGATCCGATCCATCTATCAGTGGATCTGTAAAAATCATGCGGACGTCTGAATGGAGCTTTACAGGGGGGTGATCAATGACAGGGGGGTAATCAATGACAGGGGGGTGATCAGGGAGTCTATATGGGGTGATCACCACAGTCATTGATCACGCCCCTGTAAGGCTCCATTCAGACGTCCGTGTGCGTTTTGCAGATCCGATCCATCTATCAGTGGATCCGTAAAAATCATGCGGACGTCTGAAAGGAGCTTTACAGGGGTGTGATCAATGACAGGGGGGTGATGAGGGAGTCTATATGGGGTGATCACCACAGTCATTGATTACGCCCCTGTAAGGCTCCATTCAGACGTCCGTGTGCGTTTTGCGGATCCGATCCATCTATCAGTGGATCCGTAAAAATCATGCGGACATCTGAATGGAGCTTTACAGGGGTGTGATCAATGACAGGGGGGTAATCAATGACAGGGGGGTGATCAGGGAGTCTATATGGGGTGATCACCACAGTCATTGATCACGCCCCTGTAAGGCTCCATTCAGACGTCCGTGTGCGTTTTGCGGATCCGATCCATCTATCAGTGGATTCGTAAAAATCATGCGGACGTCTGAATGGAGCTTTACAGGGGTGTGATCAATGACAGGGGGGTAATGAGGGAGTCTATATGGGGTGATCAACACAGTCATTGATCACGCCCCTGTAAGGCTCCATTCAGACGTCCGTGTGCGTTTTGCGGATCCGATCCATCTATCAGTGGATCCGTAAAAATCATGCGGACGTCTGAATGGAGCTTTACAGGGGTGTGATCAATGACAGGGGGGTAATCAATGACAGGGGGGTGATCAGGGAGTCTATATGGGGTGATCAGGGGTGATCAGGGGCTAATAAGGGGTTAATAAGTGACGGGGGGGGGGGTGTAGTATAGTGTAGTGGTGCTTGGTGCTACTTTACTGAGCTACCTGTGTCCTCTGGTGGTCTATCCAAACAAAGGGGACCACCAGAGGACCAGGTAGCAGGTATATTAGACGCTGTAATCATAACAGCGTCTAATATACCTGTTAGGGGTTAAAAAAAAATCACATCTCCAGCCTGCCAGCGAACGATCGCCGCTGGCAGGCTGGAGATCAACTATCTTACCTTCCGTTCCTGTGAGCGCGCGCGCCTGTGTGCGCGCGTTCACAGGAAATCTCGGCTCACGCGAGATGACGCCAATCGGCGTTAGTGTGACCTGGGAGCGCCGCAGAGATGACGCCTTTCGGCGTTAGTGTGACGGTAAGTGGTTAATCCTGCGTTTAGGAGATTGTCTAGACGGTGAAAATCTTTTCTTTTCTTTCCTAGGTCTTTTAGCTGGAACTGGATGAGATGTAAATACTTCTTCTTCTTGATGTCGCCTAGGAATGACGTCAATAGTTGTCGGCTCTGCGCTCCTAAGGGGAAAGGCAGCACAGACCGAATTAGAAGAAGAGCTATCCGGATGTACTTGCGATCCAGCTTCTTCGTCTTGTAAGCATTTTCTTAGCCAATCTTCTCCTCCAGAAGATGCTGCTTTCGCAATTAACTGTTTAAGTAAATCTTCCATGCTGGTGACTTTTTTATCAGGTCCTGTTTCTTCGCTTGCTGCTCACCAACTGACGATTAACCGTGCGATCCTTTTCTTTTATAGGTACTCACGTGCAGACCGTTGAACCATTCTCCAATCAAGAAGAAGATATTCCTCTAGTCCAGATCGCACGAGGCATCTGTTACAGCAAAGACCCAGATCGCAATAGCATCTGTTACCAGGTAAGAATATGATTATTATTAATTGCACATGCATTTAAAGGTGCCATGACACCATGTCACCCCCTAATTGCATGCACAATCAGGTCTGTCCATCATACGGAGAGGGGGGTCTGTCCTGGCTGCACTGCCTGCTTAACAAGCTACAGCCAGGAAGCTCCTCCGCTCTCCTCCCTTCCCCAGATCCTGCTCATTGCCTGTGGTTCCCCCCACCATCTGCCACCCACCCGTGGCCTGCTATCCCCCTTTGCAGTCCTCACCCAGCTCTGAATCCTCCTTCTGCAAATGGCAGGGGGAGGATCCGGAGCATCTCCTCTCCTACATAGCGCCCCATACCTCTTACATCCAGTGATGTCACCTTTGTTGTAGACATCTCTTTCTTTATCTTCTCCATTCAGACCAGACCGCCATGATGATTTTTCTGCCATCTCCCATCTCTGCAGACATTGAGAAACAGACATTAGTTTCCCACATTTCCATCATCTTCACATCTTCTGAACACCCTTTCCTGCCACCCCCAATACTATACTGCAGAAACAGTCCCCCTGGAAATACTACTACTACACAGATAGTGCCCCCTTCAATAATAATTGGCACACAGTGCTCTAAAAAATAACTGCGCCCAGACACTAAAAGTATAAAGATAATGTCCCCCAAAAATAATTGTGCTAAGCTGATACTTTGCCAGGGTGCCCCCAAAGTAACAGTGCTTCCCATAATCCCACCAATAGAAATAATTCTCTGCCAGAGCACACTTAGTAGTAATAATGCCCCTATAGTGCCCATACTAGTAATCATGTTCCTCATAGCCCCCCAGTAGTAGTAAAGCTCCCCATAATACCCCCTAGTAGTAATAATTCTCCCTATAATATGACAGTACATGAAATACCCCCGCTTAGTGCCCGCAGTTAAGCTAATGTCCCCATAATGTATGCCAGTATAAAATACCCCTATATAGTGCCCCAGTAAATGCCCTCATAGTGCTCCTCTCCCCCTTCCCCATAGTGTCCCCCACAATGTGCCAGTACAAAATGCCCCTTCTTAGTGCCACCATATGCCCCAATAGTGCTCCACTCCCCCATAGTGCCCCCAAATAATGCCCCATAGTGCCGCTCTCCCCTATAGTGCCTCCCATAATGTGCCAGTAAAAAATGCCCCCTTAGTGCCACCAAATGCCATAGTGCCCCCCATAATGTGCCAATAAAAAAGGCCCCTTTAGAGCCCCCACTTCCCCATAGTGCCCCAAAATAATGCCCTATAGTGACACCAGATGCCCCATAGTGCCACTCTCCCCTATAGTGCCCCCCATAATGTGCCAATAATTTAAAAAAAGCCCCTTTAGAGCCCCCAGATACCCCCATAGTGCTCCTCTACCTCATGGTGCCCCCCATAATGTGCCAGTAAGAAATGCCCCTATAGTGCCCCCCCATAGGGCCAGCTCCTCCCATAGTGTCAGCCCCCCATAGTGTCAGCTCCCCCAATAGTGCCAGCCCCCCCATAGTGCCAGCTCCCCCCATAGTGCTAGCTCCCCCCATAGTGCCAGCTCCCCCATAGTGCCAGCCCCCCCCATAGTGCCAGCTCCCCCCCATAGTGCCAGCCCCCCCAATAGTGCCAGCGCCGCCATAGTGCCAGTTCTCCCCCCATAGTGCCAGCTCCCCCATAGTGCCAGCCCCCCTATAGTGGCAGTCCCCCCCATAATGCAAGCCCCCCCATAGTGCCAGCTTCCCCATAGCCATAGTGCCAGCTCCCCCATAGCCATAGTGACAGCTCCCCCATGGCCATAGTGACAACTCCCCCATAGCCATAGTGACAGCTCCCCCATAACCATAGTGACAGCTCCCCCATAGCCATAGTGACAGCTCCCCCCACAAAGAAAGAAAAAAAAAACCCCACTAATACTTACCTCTATCAGCAGCGATGCAGGCCTCTTCTGGCCTGTGTCCCTGCTGTGTGCTGCCCGGCTCAGGCGGCGTGAGGATAATGACGCGTGATGATAATGGCGCTGCCTGAGCCGGCCTCTGATAGGCTGCAGGCATTAGTGCCTGCGGCCTATCAGAAGAACAGGGGAGGGACACGCCTCTCCCTCCCCTGCCCCACAGCACAGCCATCTGTATCGCTGTCCTGAGGACGGTGATACATATGAATATGGAGATGAGCGCTTCCACAATGGAAGCGCTCATCTCCTACTGCCCGCCGCCACTGCTGCCCGCCGCAATTACATCCAGGGCCGCACCGTCTGTGGTGATCGGCGGTGCGGCCCTGAGGAATAAAAAATAATAAGAAACTATTTGTCAAAGACGGCCCAGCGGCCGTTTTTTTTAGGGCGGCCTGGGGGGCAATTGCCTCCCTGACCCCCGGCCTAGCCCGCCCCTGCGTGCACAAACCCTTAAAGAAACAGGATGCGTGCGGCTCCTACAAGGTGCAACTGAAGCTGTAGCCGCCCGCGACAGTGCAGAAAAGCAGGTCCGGAGTCTGCAGCAGAGAAGAGGAGCCTTGTGTGCAGTTCGACTGAGGTACATAGCAGGATGTGCTGCACGCTGGCGGCTGCCAGCTGCCATTTTTACACTATAACCACATCCATTGCAGTGAATAGCTGTTTGCGTAGAGAGTTCGCTTTGAGAGTTATGGAAAAACAGCGGAGCACCAGCTGTTCAGAGGTTTTTGTAAGTGTGTCCACCCTGGACTAGTAATTACTGTGATGATTCCCACTTTGGCTATGAAAGGTTGAGAAGGAACAACCCCTTTAAGATAACACTTTTTTTTTTTACATTGATTATCCATTATGGCCTGGAACTCATTCACTGGCTTTTGCTGTCACCAGCAAGCGTGATGTACCCACAGCATCCAGTCTGTTGGGCTAAGTAGAAGAGCACACACGCCAAGGATCATTTTCCGGCATGTCCTCAGCCTGTGCACTCTCTGAGTCAAGCAGGTGCATTATCACTGCATCATACCTGCTTGGCAGAGCTGGATGTGCTCCATTCATCTAGGGAACAGGGCTAGGTGAGTATTAATGTTTTTTATTTCACTTATACCACAGGGCCAGCACTAATGTAAGGAAAGGGGGGCACTAATGGGTAGCATGACTGTGTGGGTTCACTATGGGGTCAAAAATACAGTGATGGAGGCATGCACATGTGAGGGGAGACTATGAGGGCATAACTATTGTATGAGGGGACTAAGGACCATAACTACAGAGTGGATGTGGGTTGTATGGTGAGCGTAAACAGTCTTGACTAGCTGTTGAATTTTGCTTGGGAGGGGGGGAATCAAAAATTAGCTATGGGGCCCAACCTTTTCTCATTACCAAATGAGGCACCAACTTCCTTCTTTTTGTTTAAGCTAATAAATAAAAATAAATAGAACTTGAGAGGTTTATCAACAAATCTTCCTCCAGTCATGAAACAAGAAAATGGAACGGATAGATAAGTACCCGGGTTAAATGCCACTGAACTACGTAAGTAATAAGACTCTTGTTTCCAAGTGTTGTATGAAATGCTGCGTTACTAACACAAAGGATCAGCTCCACTAGGTGATGCTCATGAGTGCTAAAGATCAATGCTATGCTCTAATGAATCCCAGATGTTGGGAGCTGTGTTTATTGGGCAGCAAACATTATGTGCCAAGCTGCTAAGAACTGGATTATATTACTGCGAACAGTGTCCCCACACTCCACACGATTAGGCCTCATGCACACGACCGATCCATTTTTTGCGGTCCGCAATCCGTGGACGGAAGCCGCCCGTGTTGCCTTCCGCAATTTGCGGAACGGAACAGGCGCCTGCAATATAAATGCCTATTCTTGTCCGCAAAGCACGGACAAGAATAGGACATGTTATATTTTTTTAGCGGGTCCGCGGAATGGAGCCACGGATACGGACAGCACACGGAGTGCTGTCCGCATCTTTTGCGGCCCCATTGAAGTGAATGGGTCTGCATCCAATCCGCCAAAACGGCGGCTCGGATGCGGACCCAAACAACGGTCGTGTGCATGAGGACTAAGAAAGACCAAACTACAGCCAGTAAGTATTAAACTGTTAACTGGATAACATTCCTTTAACACTGATTGCAGCATTCACACCATTATGTGGTTATGACCCTGATTCTAAGGTTTAGAGTCCTTAACAAACCCCCAGAAAGCACTGGTGACATAATGAGGAGCTGGCGTGTAAAGTGTTTGTCACGTTTCCTAAATTGCAAACAGTCCAAAAATGTTTCACTGTAGAAGTACTATATAGGGTACCTATTCAAGGTGAACTATTTGTTATGAATGTCACATAAATTGATCAACCAAATGAATCCAAAGCTTTTGTGATTTGTTTTAGATAAATCGTATAATACGGCACCTATCGCTAGTGTCTATCACATGACACTGGGAGAAAGTGGGGAGAGGGCTTGCCCTGATTAGCTCAGAGGCTGACAGACAGCCTGATCAGCCATTCAGGGGCAGAATTCACATTCTGTGTTCAGCTTTTGACCAGGGAAGGGTGTTATGTGGCAGTGTCTGACAAGCAAAATAGCATTATTATACCAGTGTTATTGAACATATAGTTCAAAGACATTTTACCACAAAACACTGCTATACCCAAGTTAGTGAACACATTACTGCATCAGACATGCAGCTCAAAGACATTTGCCTTAAAATTGCATTGTTATCTCTTTGTTATTGAATGCATAGTTTAGACATTTTACCCATGCTATACCCATGTTAGTGAATGCGTTACTGCAACAGACATTTAGGTTAAAGATATTTTGCCACAAAAATTGCATTGTTTTACCTGTGTTACTGAATTCATTATTGCATCAGACCATTTAGTTCAAAGATATTTCATATAACAAATTGCATTGTTATACCTGTGTTATTGAATGCATAGGTCAGACTTATTTTTCCACAAATATGGTTATACCAGTGTTAGTGAATGCATTATTGCATCAGACTATGTAGATCCAACACATTTAACCACAAAAATTGCATTGTTATACCCATTTTATTGAATGCATAATTCAAAGACATTTTACCACAAACATTGCATTGCTATATTCGAGTTATTAAACGCATAGGTCAAATACTTTTTTCTACAAAAATGTCATTCTTATACCCATTTTTGTGAACGCATTATTGCATAAGTGTCATTGATAGTGTGGGTGCAGGCTCAAAATATGTCAGACCTAAGCCAGACCTAAGCGGCTGCCACTAGCTGTATGTGAGAATCTCCTGTCTGGCAGGTTTTATCCACAGTGCCTGAATACCTGCAGGATTAAAATAAGCCATAGGCATTTAAACACAAACATCAGCATCACAGCTCTATTGCAGCACATAAAGCTGCATCACTAGTTACTGTGGGAAAATAGAAGTTGCCACCAGCTAGCGCAAAAAGAGTGTTCTCCTTCTCCAGGTATCCTTTTAGGCAGCCAGGTCACATCTACATTTTAATACTGATTTAATAATAAATAATAATAATCTATATGCAGTATAGTGTCCTTGTCATTGTCATCATCAGTTACTGCTTCTCTTTGTCAGACTACTCCTTCTCCTCCTACTCTACTCCAGTGTCAGCCAACTCATTGGCCAGCAAACAACTCTACATGCCCAGCAATCCATTGGTGAGCAAGCTTAACTACCACCTGCTTAACATAGAATGTGTCGGCAGATAAGAATCATTTGGCCCATCTAGTCTGCCCAATTAAGTTGCTGGTGGTACAGTTTCTGCCGTACCTCTTAGTGGAATCTGCCGCCTTTGGGGAGTTGATGGTGTTTGCTTAGCTTCACTGGAAGATACTTAGCTGTCATTATTTCTCCAAAAAAATGCATCCCTTCTTTGTACTCTCCCATGCCGGAAAGTGTGATCTGCTTCTCCCCATTTTTGTTTTGCGTCAGGGACAGTACATGTCTTTCATTGCCCACTGGCTCAATGTTTTGTTTTGTTTTTGTTAGTTTTTTGTGTCAAACAAAAAGGCCTGGTCCTATTGACACTTCCACATTTATGTTGGTATGGTTCCCACACAAGGTGGTTATCTGCCTCCTCCATGGACATCCTCCCATCCCTAACAGAAGTAGGACAGTGCATTACTCCCTCTTCACCTTCCTCCTATCATATATGTAAAGTGAAGCATTGCCATGCCGCATTAAAGCTGATCAGCAAGGGTGAGTGTATCCACAAAGTCAATCACTTGCTATAGTACATCAAAAAGCAAGCATCCTGCTGGCTGTTTCTCTGCCAACTCCAACTGGTTAAGGTACCGTAGTCAGCGACAATTGCAGGAAGATCATGGCCATGCTGAATTTAGAGTAAATGATGCATGTAATAAATGTAATTGTGCAATGTTTTTTGAAAAAAAAAAAAAATTTTTTGCTGGCCATGTTCATGAGTCTGTCTTTGCATTTCTGACATTGTTATTTGGCATGGAATGCCCTCCTGCACTTGTAGCAACAGAACGGTTTGCCATTGCACAGCTTGTTCAATGACGTCCCAACTTGCTGGAATGCCACTTTGCATATGTTAGAGCTTCTTTATGAGAAGCATACAGCAATTAATTATTTTGTCATGCACCAGACCACCTCAGCAGGAAGCATGTGTTGTTTTGCTGTAAGGTAGTGGTAGCTAATCAGAGACGCATAATCAGGCTCTTCGAAGATGCCATCAGATTTCTCAGAATGGACAACTTCAGCATAAATAATGTGATCCCCCTGATATTAAAGGAGTTTTCAGAGAATTTTGATGCTGATGACCTATCCTCAGAAAAGGTCATCAGTATCTGATCAGTGGGGGTCTGACACCTGGGACCCCATTGATCAGGCCTTTGAGAAGGCACCAGCTTTCTCCATGCTTAGCAAGCATAGTTCCATCCATTGTTTAGCGGCTGTGCTTAGTATCATGCTAAGCCCTATTGAAGTGAATGGGGCTGAACATGATACCAAGCACAGCACAGGCAGCACAGGCTGCGAGAAGGCTGCGACGCTCACAGGAGTTCTGGTGCCTTCTCAAACAGCTGACCGGCGGGGGTCCTGGGAGTCGGACCCCCACTAATCAGATACCGAAGATAAGTCATCAGTATCAAATTCTCAGAAAACCCCTTTAATCTTAAGGCAGATGCTCACACTCATATAACAAGGCATGGCAGAAGACTGGTCCCACATGGAGAAAATCTCATGGAAGAGGAAGTGGAGCATGAGGATGTGGAACTGCTACTGGAGGAGGAGTTACTTTGTCCAGGACGATGAGGCTGATGATGGCGACACTGGTCATGATGACCAAACATCTCACTGGAGGCAGAGCCAGAAATAACCATGCTTGCTTGCTTACATATTGACAGATATGTCCTTACCATCAAACAATTGAATGATTACTGGATAACCATGCTTAGAGACCCTCTATATAAATTTTATTATGTACTTCCCCAGGCTGATACAAATCAGTACCGGAAATGGACCACCTGAAAATCCAAGTTCAATCCTCTCTGGACTGTGGCCTGTCTCATATGGCACATATCATGTTCCTTAAACCCATGGGCCTTTGGGCTGGAATATTGGAACAGTGGCTGGAACTGGCCCAGTTTTCTCTGACTTTACTATCCTATCCAGCCTTCAATTTAATCTCAGATAGGGTTTTCGGTAAAGCATATGGCACCATGATGGACATAGTTGTCCTCCGCTAGTGTACAAAACATAATTTTTGTAAAAATGAATGAGGTATGGATCCATGAGGATATTCACACACCTCCAGCTAAGGCCGATGAAAAACTCTGCTAATGGTGCCCCATAATGCCACAGTCGCTGTGTGTCTGCCAACCATAATATTCTATACCGTATGGCTGCTGCTTCTGCCACTACTGCAGGTGCTCCCTGCTGTTAATCCTCCTCCAATATTCCTACGGCTACTACTAGTGTTGAGTGAAGTATTAAAATTTGATTCGGCTGCTTCGACAAATTTTACAAAAAAATTTGCTTTGTGATTAATTACTTTGTCGCAAAGCGCATTTCTTTGTAAGTAATGGGAGCAATGGCAGGGAGAGGTGATTGGCCGCTCCCCGTCATTGTACCACTCAGATGCCCCATTCATAGCTGATCACAGCATCTGATTGTAAAGTAAAAAAAAAATGGCATTATACTTACCTCATCCATTTGGCCGCGACAGACCTGCCGCCGCCATCTTGATTGAAGATCTAGCGCAAAATCTTGCTTGGCCTGTGATGACATCACACATCACCACGCACAGGATTTCGTGCAAGATCTTCAATCAAGATAGAGGTGGCTGGCTCGTCGCGAGCCAATGGATGAGGTAAGTATGATTTATTTGTTTGTTTTTTTACACCCTTTCAGGGAAAATAGATTACCTAACACAAAGCACGAGAAATTTTGTGGCAAATCGAATTAGTACTACATAGCTACACTAGTACTACATAGCCCTTAACAGCCACATACTCATCTACTGACTTGTCTGTTCGATGCTGTGCTGCTGCTATTGCAACCACATGCCATTTCCACATCCATGCTCGAGGCAGGCATTCTGTCCCTGTTAATGCATAATTTTTGGACATTATTTCTTAATATATTTATGTGTGTGTAAACGTGTTCTGCCCTTGTTAAGCCACCGTTTTTTTCTCCAAACACCACAGTTTCTCCAACAATTTTTGAAAGCATTTTAATCTTAACCCTTTCATGACCAAGGGTCATTGATGCCCCAGTGTCCAGGTCAAAATTTACAAATCTGACATGCGTCACTTTATGTGGTAATAGCTTTGGAACACTTTTATTTATCCAAGCCATTCTGAGATTGTTTTCTCGTGACACATTCTACTTCATGACAGTCATAAATTTGATTGAATATATTTTACCTTTATTTATGAAAAAATCCAAAATTTACAAAAAAGTTTGAAAATTTCGCAATTTTCTAAATTTAATTTTCTCTGCTTTTAAAACAGAAAGTGATACTTCATAAAATATTTATTACTTAACATTCCCCATATGTATACTTTATGTTGGCATCATTTTGGAAATGTCATTTTATTTTTTTAGGATATTAGAAGGCTTAGAAGTTTAGAAGCAATTCTTAAAATGTTTAAGAAAATTTCCAAAACCCACTTTTTAAGTACCAGTTCAGGTCTGAATTCACTTTGTGGAACTTACATAGTGGAAACCCCCCATAAATGACCCCATTGTAGAAACTACACCCCTCAAGTTACTCAAAACTGATTTTACTAACTTTGTTAACCCTTTAGGTGTTCCACAAGAATTAATGGAGAAGAAATTTCAAAATTTCACTTTTTTTGGCAGATTTTCCATTTTATTACATTTTTTTCTCTAACACATTGAGAGTTAACAACCAAACAAAACTCAATATTTATTACCCTGATTCTGCGGTTTACAGAAACACCCCACAGTTTTTATGTATTTATTTTTACAGCGTTCATCTGAGATGTTAGGTCTAGGGTGGAGCGAACCCGAACTGTAAAGTTACAGTTTACAAGTGAAGGGAGAGGATGCTGCTGGACTTGTGATTTCAGGGAGCGCATAGGAGAGAATCTAACTCAGCGATCTACAGAGAAATAGTCATATGGGTGCAGGGCACTATCGTTTTACCCTGCTCTGAGCTCATTGACCAAAAAATACAAACTTTTAGAATTCTGTTAGTTAGGTGGGTGGCGGTGGCGGCGGCCATTTTATGCATGCTCAGTGCACCAGCACTGCATCTGAGCTGTTGGGACATTGCAAATCACAACTTTTTGGGGGCAAACTACAACATCTGTATTAGTCAGTGTGCAATTTAAGGTAGAAATACACCATTTCATTCATTTTCTGGGGTTTGAAAAACACACTTTGTTTTCAAAAAACAGTATTTTCCAGATCTGCAAGTGTTAAATTCAAATTTAATATCTACAGCTTTCATATTCTGTTAGCAAAAAAAGACTTTTTTGGCAATCTACAACATCTGTATTAGTCAGTGTGCAATTTAAGGTAGACATACACCCATCATTTTCTGCGGTTTGAAAAACAATTTTATTTTCAAAAAACAGAATTTTCCAGATCTGCAAGTGTTAAATTCAAGTTTAATATATACAGTTTTCATATTCTGTTAGCAAAAAAAAGACTTTTTTTGGCAATCTACAACATCTGTATTAGTCAGTGTGTAATTTAAGGTAGAAATACACCCATCATTTTCTTGGGTTTGAAAAACACACTTTTTTTTTTCAAAAACAGTATCTTCCTGATCTGCAAGTGTTAAATTAAAGTTTAATATATACAGCTTTCATATTCTCTTAGCAAAAAAAGACTTTTTTGGCAATCTACATCTGTATTAGTCAGTGTGCAATTTAAGGTAGAAATACACCCATCATGCCTTGTAGCATCAGCATGTGTGAAATTACAGGCTTATATACTGCTGTCAAATTCAGTTTTTAAACAATTTGGGCACAAAAAATTTAGTTGGCAGCCTTTGATGCAGATGTTATTGTAAGATACACCCTTAAAATATTTGGTTACATTCAGAGATTTTAAATATCGAAATTTGGTGCACCAATATTGAATTCAGGCCTACACAGGTTCCGGCCCTGTGAGATACCCCCTCTACATACAGGGGTTTGAATTAGGCATTTGAAATACAGCCGTTTGAAATACAGCCTTTTTGTGCAAAGATATATTTACTGCAGGCCTACACTGGTTCAGGGAGTGTGTGATCCCCCCTATACATACAGGGTTTTGAATAAGGCATTTGAAATACAGCCATTTGAAATACAGCCTTTTTGTGCAAAGATATATATACTGCAGGCCTACACTGGTTCAGGGCATGTGTGATCCCCCCTATACATACAGGGGTTTGAATTAGGCATTTGAAATACAGCCATTTGAAATACAGCCATTTTGTGCAAAGATATATTTACTTCAGGCCTACAGAGGTTCGGGCCCTCTGAGACACCACCTCTACATACAGGGGTTTAAATTAGGCATTTGAAATACAGCCATTTGAAATACAGCTATTTCGTGCAAAGATATATTTACTGCAGGCCTACACTGGTTCAGGGCGTGTTTCATCCCCCCTATACATACAGGGGTTTGAATTAGGCATTTGAAATACAGCCTTTTTGTGCAAAGATATATTTACTGTAGGCCTACACTGGTTCAGGGCGTGTGTGATCCCCCCTATACATACAGTGGTTTGAATTAGGCATTTGAAATACAGCCATTTGAAATACAGCCTTTTTGTGCAAAGACATATTTACTTCAGGCCTACATAGGTTCAGGCCCTCTGAGATACCACCTCTACATACAGGGGTTTGAATTAGGCATTTGAAATACAGCCATTTTGTGCAAAGATATATTTACTTCAGGCCTACAGAGGTTCAGGCCCTCTGAGATAGTGGATCCAGTTCCTTCACAATGTCTCCCACCCAGTCTCCTGCTGAAAGACCAAAGTT
Source organism: Bufo bufo (assembly GCF_905171765.1). Classification (NCBI taxonomy): domain Eukaryota; kingdom Metazoa; phylum Chordata; class Amphibia; order Anura; family Bufonidae; genus Bufo; species Bufo bufo. The sequence goes on from NC_053396.1 coordinate 68,957,514, forward strand.
GGCACCTGCAGCTGATGTCCATCAGTCTTTCACCTCACCCCCTTGCAAATCAGCCAAGCAGTCTGAGCCCCAAGTCATGCAGCAGTCTCTTCTGCTTTTTGATGACTCTGTTAGCAGGGTTTCCCAGGGCCATCCACCTAGCCCTGCCCCAGAAGTGGAAGAGATTGAGTGCACCGATGCCCAAACACTTATTTTTCAAGATGAGTACATGGGAGGACCATCGCAGCACGTCTCGGATGATGACGAAACACAGGTGCCAACTGCTGGGGCTTTCGAAAGTGTGCAGACCGACAAGGAAGTCAGGGGTGAAGACTGGGTGGAAGATGATGTGGAGGACGATGAGGTCCTTGACCCCACAGGGAATCAAGGTCATGCGAGTGACTGATGTAGATTGGATGAAGAGGCTGTGGTCGCACAGAGCCACCAGCACAGCAGAATTGGGAGCAGGGTCCAAAAGCGGAGCAGCCATCCACAAGACAGTAGGCCTGCTACTGCCTTTGCAGTAAGGGACCATGCACACCAAAGCCAGCTCAAAGAAGTTCCCTGGCGTGGCAGTTCTTCAGACAATGTGCTGACGACAAGACACGAGTGGTTTGCACGCTGTGCAATCAGAGCCTGAAGCGAGGCATAAACGTTTTCAACCTGAGCACAACCTGCATGACCAGGCTTTTAAGTTCAAAGCACGAGCTGCAGTGGAGTAGACACCTCAAAAACCAAGAAAGGTCTCTGGCTCCTTCTGCTTCCTCTTTTGCTGCAGTCGCGGCCTCTTCATCCACCTCTGGAGTGACAGTGCCACCTGGCACCCCACAAACAGAGCATCTGCCAGCAACACCAACACTTGGGTCAGCAAGCATCTCCACAATGTCCTACGCAAGCGTTCAGCTCTCCATCTCCCAAACGCTGGAGAGGAAGAGGAAGTACCCCCCTATCCACCCCTATTTCTAAATTACTGGCATTTGAAATGCTGTCATTCCGTCTGGTGGAGACGGATAGTTTTAAAGGCCTTTTGGCGGTGGCTGTCCCACAGTAAGTTGTGCCCAGCCGCCACTAGTTTTCAAGGCGAGCAATCCCTTCCCTGCACAACCAAGTAGGGGACAAAATCAGGTCTGCACTACGCAACGCCATCTGTGGCAAGGTGCACCTGACTACGGATACGTGGACCAGTCAGGGCCGTTATATCTCCATAACAGCACACTGGGTAAATGCAGTGGCGGCTGGGCCTGAGGCGGATAGCAGTTTGGCGCATGACCTTCCACCACCGAGGATTGCAGGGCGCTTCAGTTTGCCTCTTGTTGCCTCCTCCTCCTACTCTGCTTCCTCATCCTCTACCAGCTCCTCATCCGGTCAGCGTAACATCTTCACCACCAACTTCAGCACAGCCAGGGGTAAACGACAGTAGGCAGTTTTAAAACTTATCTGTTTGGGGGACAAACCCTGCACCGCGCAGGAGCTGTGGACGGGCCTTAAACAACAGACCAATGAGTGGTTTATGCCAGTCAGCCTCAAGCCCGGCCTGGTGCTGTGCGATAATGGGCGAAATCTCGTAGCAGCTCTGGGACTAGCCGGTTTGACGCACATCCCTTGCCTGGCGCATGTGCTGAATTTGGTGGTGCAGAGATTCCTTAAAAATTACCCCGACATGTCAAAGTGTGGGCCATCTGCGCGCTTTCAGCGTTCTCACCCTGCTGCTGCTTGCCAGTCAGCGCTGCAGCGTAACTTCGGCCTTCCCGCTCACCGCCTCATATGCGACGTGCCCACAAGGTGGAACTCCACCTTGCACATGCTGGCCAGACTGTGCGAGCAACATGGCCAGTGCCGATAATGCCGTTCTCAGCGTTACTATCCCACTTCTAAGCCTCCTTGAAAAAACGCTCCTGGTGATGATGGAAGAGGATGTGACACAGGAGGAGGAGGAGGAGGAAGAGGGATCATTTCGTAGGGTTTCCAGACAGTCATTCCCAAGTGGCTGCGAGGGTGGGTTCCTGCACCCACAAACCCAAGGTACACAATTGTCCAGCCAGGGCACAGTTCTGGAGGATGAGGAGGAGGAGATGCAGGAGGAGGAACCATGTTCACAGCAGGGTGGCACCCAGACCAGCTCATGGCCATCACTGGTGCGTGGATGGGGGGATACAGAGGACACAGAAGATATACCTCCCACAGAGGACAGCTTTTCGTTGCCTCTGGGCAGCCTGGCACACATGAGCGATTACATGCTGCAGTGTCTCCGCAACGACCGCCGAGTTGGCCACATTCTAACTTGTGCTGATTACTGGGTGGCCACGCTGCTGGATTCCCGTTACAAGGACAACGTACCGTCCTTAATTCCGTCACTGGAGCATGATCGTAAGATGCGAGAGTACAAGCGCACGCTGGTAGACACGCTGCTGGTGGCATTCCCACCTGACAGCGGGGGCACAGTGGAAGCACAAGGCAGAGGATGAGGAAGAAGTCGCCAATGCAGCTGGGGCACTGCCAGCACCTCAGAAGGCAGGGTTAGCATGACCGAAATGTGGAAAAGCTTTGTCAGCACGCCACAACAAACAATACCACCAGCTGATATGGAACGTCTGAGCAGGAGGCAGCATTTCACTAACATGGTGGAGCAGTATGTGTGCACACGCCTACACGTACTGAATGACGGGTCTGCCCACTTCAACTTTTGGGTCTCCAAATTGGGCACATGGCCTGAGCTTGCCCTTTACGCCTTGGAGGTGCTGGCCTGCTCTGCAGCCAGTCTATTATCTGAACGTGTGTTTAGCACGGCAGGGGGCGTCATCACAGACAAGCGCAGCCGCCTGTCCACAGCCAACGTGGACAAGCTCACGTATATTAAAATTAACCAGGCTTGGATCCCACAAGACTTGTCTGTACTTTGTGCAGAATAGACATTTTATAACACCATCAAACATACATTCTTGTAGTCAAGTCAAGTGCAATGATTCTTTGTTTTCTTTTTTTTTTATTTGTCCAAATATTTTGGGGGCTACCTACCCCAATAAAAAAAAAAAAAAAAAAACATTGTTAGCTACCTCCTCCTCCTCCATTGCTGCCTCCACCTTCAACACCACATTCACCTCCCCCTCAACCTCCGACTCCATATCCACCTCCTTCTTTGAGTTGCAGGTTAATAATTTGTAATTTTTAGTTATTTTATTTTATTTTTTAGGTTTTTTTCCTATCCACATTTATTTGCAGAGCAGTTGCCATGCTCTTAAGCACATTTTACTGCCTTTTACATCCCTCTAGCCTTTTCAAGGACTATTTTAAAACCATTTTAATGCAAAAAAGTGCCAATTTTAGTGCCCTTAATTGAAGAAATTCTTATTTTCAATTGTCGGGTGACATTTAACCATTTTTGGTGTATACAAACCCTGCTGTGCCTGGGTGACAGGGGCCTAAATCTCTCAAAATCCTCTGTTCTATTGCTGGGTGACATGAACCCCCTTTTGCCTTGAATGAACCCCTGCTCTGCATTGCTGACAGGAGCCTAAATCTCTCGAAATCCTCTGTTCTATTGCTGGGTGACATGATCCCCCTTTTGCCGTGAATGAACCCCTGCTCTGCATTGCTGACAGGGGCCTAAATCTCTCAAAATCCTCTGTTCTATTGCTGGGTGACATGAACCCCCTTTTGCCGTGAATGAACCCCTGCTCTGCATTGCTGACAGGGGCCTAAATCTCTCAAAATCCTCTGTTCTATTGCTGGGTGACATGAACCCCCTTTTGCCGTGAATGAACCCCTGCTCTGCATTGCTGGCAGGGGCCTAAATCTCTCAAAATCCTCTGTTCTATTGCTGGGTGACATGAACCCCCATTTGCCGTGAATGAACCCCTGCTGTACCGGGGTGACAGGGGCCTAAATCTCTCAAAATCCTCTGTTCTATTGCTGGGTGACATGAACCCCCTTTTGCCGTGAATAAACCCCTGCTGTGCCTGGGTGACATGGGTCTCGTTCTCAAAATCCTCTGTTCTATTGCTGGGTGACATGAACCCCCTTTTGCCGTGAATAAACCCCCGCTGTGCCTGGGTGACAGGGGCCTAAATCTCTCAAAATCCTCTGTTCTATTGCTGGGTGACAAGAACCCCCTTTTGCCTTGAATGATCCCCTGCTGTGCCTGGGTGACAGGGGCCTAAATCTCTTAAAATCCTCTGTTCTATTGCTGGGTGACATGAATCCCCTTTTGCAGTGAATGAACCCCTGCTGTGCCTGGGTGACATGGGCCTCGTTCTCTCAAAATCCTCTGTTCTATTGCAGGTTGACATGAACCCCCTTTTGCCGTGAATGAACCCCTGCTCTGCATTGCTGACAGGGAACTAAATTTAGTGAAAACATCTGTTACTGATCGGAACATGCGCGACTACAAGCACACGCAGATGATGGCATTACCACCTGACAGCGGGGGCACAGTGGAAGCACAAGGCGAAGGCAGAGGAGGAGGAAGAGGTCGCCAATGCAGCTGGGGCACCGCCAACACCTGAGAAGGCAGGGTTAGCATTGCCAAAATGTGGAAAAGCTTTGTCACCCTTGGAGGTGCTGACCTGCCCTTCAGCCAGTGTATAGTGTGAACGTGTGAGAGCATTATCACAGTGTCACGGCTGTATGTGAGCAACAAGAGCATGCACAGAAAATAGAGCAACTGACCGGACCCAAACTAGGGAGGATAAAGGGTGACCCCTGTCAGACCCTCAAAGCTCTCCCTATGCTGCTAAGCCCATGCCCGGATCCAAATGGTGGGACGAGGCATGCCCGCGTACCTGAGACTGATGACCACTGTAACCCCTACAATAGTGGAAGGGGCACGGCCACCGGTGCCCTGCTCAGTATATGGAGGGAACCGTGGTCGCCTCGGATCCAGTCAGAAAACACACAGATACACAACAATGTCTGCACACTTAGCTGAAGGAGCTGCAGCCGCAGTGAAGACGGATCCAAAGACAGGCTGGCAATATCCGGAGTACTTGCTGCTGCAGAACACAGGTCCAGTGAAAGGATAGCATACAAGGGAAGATACTCAAGCAAGAGCTACAACTCAAATGAGAAATATAATCCACACACTACAAAAGGAGGAGGGGTGATTTAAAGGCAGGGAAATCAAACGCAGGAGGAACAGCTGGGAGGAAGGAAACAGAAAGTAAAGAGCTCATCACAGAGGCGGAGAAACAGAGCAGTGAGAACTCCTCCAAGCTCTGGTAGTGACAGTACCCCCCTTCCCCTCTACGGGTGGACTCCGGACACCCAGGACCCACCTTCTCAGGATGAGCCCTATGAAATGCCCTGATGAGGCGAGTGGCTTTAATGTCCGACACCGGAACCCACATCCTCTCCTCAGGACCATAACCCTTCCAATGAACGAGGTACTGAAGAGAACCGCGGACAACGCGAGAGTCCAAAATTCTGGAAACCTCAAACTCCAGATTGCCATCAACCAAAATCGGAGGAGGAGGCAAAGAGGAGGGTACCGTGGGCTGGACATATGGTTTTAAGAGAGATCTGTGAAATACATTATGTATCTTCCAAACCCGTGGAAGATCAAGACGGAAGGGAACAGGATTGATGACTGACAAGATTTTATAAGGCCCAATAAACTTGGGACCCAATTTCCAGGAGGGAACCTTCAGTTTAAAATTTCTTGTAGACAACCACACCAGATCACCCACATTCAGGTCCGGACCAGGCACACGTCTCTTATCAGCCACACGCTTATACTTCTCACTCATCTTTCTAAGATTACTCTGAATCTTTTGCCAAATGGTAGACAAAGACGAGGAAAATCTCTCCTCCTCAGGTAAACCAGAAAGAGCCCCTCCCGAGAACGTCCCAAACTGCGGATGGAACCCATATGCACCAAAGAATGGTGACTTATCAGAAGATTCCTGACGACGGTTGTTCAGAGCAAACTCAGCAAGAGGGAGAAATGAACACCAATCCTATTGGTTCTCTGCCACAAAACAGCGCAAATATGTCTCCAGATTCTGATTGAGGCGCTCAGTCTGACCATTCGACTGTGGGTGAAAAGCAGAAGAGAAGGACAGCCGAACCCCCAGGCGAGAACAGAAAGCCTTCCAGAATCTGGACACAAACTGCGTGCCTCTATCGGAAACAATATCAGAGGGAATGCCATGCAATTTAACAATATGGTCGACAAAAGCTTGCGCCAACGTTTTAGCATTGGGTAAACCAGGGAAAGGTACGAAATGAGCCATCTTGCTAAAACGGTCCACCACCACCAGGATCACCGACTTCCCTGAGGAACGAGGAAGATCCGTGATAAAGTCCATGGACAGGTGTGTCCAAGGATGGGAAGTTATGGGTAACGGGAGAAGGGAACCTGAAGGCCGTGAACGAGGGACCTTAGCGCGAGCGCACGTCTCACAAGCAGCCACAAAACCCTCCACCGACTTACGAAGAGCCGGCCACCAAAATCTCTGAGCAATGAGATCTACCGTGGCTCTACTCCCGGGGTGACCAGCAAGAACAGTATCATGATGCTCCTTGAAGAGTTTGTGACGTAGCTCAGGAGGCACAAACAACTTCCCAGAAGGACAACGGGCAGGTGCCTCAGTCTGGGCAGCCTGGACCTCGGCCTCCAAATCAGAATATAGAGCAGAAACAACTACCCCCTCCGCCAAAATGGGACCCGGGTCCTCGGAGTTTCCTCCTCCCGGAAAACAGCGAGAGAGAGCATCAGCCTTCACATTTTTGATCCCAGGGCGGAATGTAATGACAAAATTGAATCTGGAGAAGAACAGAGACCATCTGGCCTGTCTCGGATTCATACGCCTGGCCGACTCCAAGTATGCCAGATTCTTATGGTCGGTAAAAACGGTGATAGGGTGCCTGGCCCCCTCCAACCAATGGCGCCATTCCTCGAAAGCCAACTTGATGGCCAACAACTCCCTATCTCCCACATCATAGTTTTTCTCTGCCGGGGAGAGTTTTTTAGAGAAAAAGGCACAGGGTCGCCATTTGGCAGGAGAAGGGCCCTGGGACAAAACCGCACCCACACCCACCTCGGAAGCATCCACCTCAACAATAAAAGGTAAGGAAACATCGGGATGCACCAAGACGGGAGCAGATGCAAAACTCTCTTACATCTTAGAAAAAGCTGCAAGCGCCTCCTCCGACCAAGAGGAAAAATCTGCCCCCTTTTTTGTCATGTCAGTGAGGGGTTTGACAACAGAGGAATAATTCAAAATGAACTTTCTGTAATAGTTCGCAAAACCCAGAAAGCGCATCAATGCCTTCTGATTCTCAGGAAGCTCCCACTCAAGTACAGCACAGACCTTCTCCGGATCCATGCGAAAACCAGAAGCAGAGAGGAGAAAACCCAGAAATTGAATCTCCGATACCATAAAAAGACATGTCTCCAGCTTGGCGTACAATTTATTTTCCCGCAGAATCTGCAGAACCTGAAAAAGATGATCCTGATGGGTCTGAACATCAGGGGAAAAAATCAAAATATCATCAAGATACACCAATACAAATTTCCCCATTAAATGGTAGAAAATACTGTTAACAAAATGCTGAAAGACGGCCGGAGCATTCATCAGGCCGAAAGGCATAACGAGATTCTCGAAATGCCCGTTAGGGGTATTAAAGGACGTTTTCCATTCATCCCCCTCTGTGACCCTGACCAGGTTGTACGCGCCTCTCAAATCCAATTTGGAAAAAACCTTGGCCCCAACAATTTGGTTGAAGAGGTCCGGGATCAGAGGAAGGGGATAGGGATCGCGAATCGTGATACGGTTCAGCTCCCTAAAATCTAGGCAAGGTCTCAGAGAGCCATCTTTTTTTTTAACAAAAAAAAAAACAGCGGCAACAGGTGATTTTGAGGGACAAATATGCCCCTTATCGAGACTCTCGGAGATATAGGTTTGCATTGCGATTCTTTCCGGTTGTGAGAGATTGTAGAGGCGAGCTTTTGGCAGCTTGGCGCCGGGAATGAGGTTAATGGGACAGTCAAACTCCCGGTGAGGAGGTAGCTCCTGAACACTGCTCTCGGAAAACACGTCCGAGAAATCAGAGAGAAATTATGGCACAGTTTTAGTAGACACCTCTGCAAAAGTCGCTGTGAGACTATTCTCTCTACAAAAGTCACTCCACTCATTTATTTGCCTTCCTTGCAAATCAATAGTGGGGTTATGTCTAGTGAGACAGGGTAACCCCAAAACTAGAGGAGAAGGCAATCCGTTAAGGACAAAACAAGATATATCCTCCAAATGACCTATGCCCCCACAACAAAAACACACCATACTCTGAGGACTAAATCCTCTTTTATCAGGGGCAAGTCGACCTAGCTGCATGGGCTCCTCCTCAGAGGGGAGCGAGACAGGATGAGGCCCCTGCACACTGAATGAGTCTGCACCACTGCCCCTAGACTGACAATGGCTGGACAGAGAGGTCTCGTTTCTTTCTCTTAGACACCTGTCAAGGCGTACCGCCAATGACATGGCAGACTCTAAAGACGTTGGTCTCTCATGGAAAGCAAACGCATCTTTCAATCTCTCTGAGAGACCATGATAGAACTGACTCCGGAGTGCAGCATCATTCCAACCTGAATCAGCTGCCCATCTCCGAAATTTAGAACAATAAAGCTCCGCAGACAGTTTGCTCTGGCATAAAAAACGTAAGTTAGATTCGGCCAGAGCAACACGATCCGGGTCATCATATATCTGCCCCAGGGCCACAAAAAATCCTTCCACGGATCGAAGGGAGGGATCCCCTGATGGCAGCGAAAAAGCCCAAGTCTGAGCATTACCCCTGAGCAGGGAGATGACAATCCTCACCCTCTGCTTCTGATTACCAGAGGAATGGGGACACAAGCAAAAATGGAGTTTGCATGCCTCTCTGACGCGAACAAAACTCTCACTGCCCCCGTAGAACGTTTCCGGAAGTGAGACCTTTGGCTCGCAACAGACTCCATGGGCCGGAGCAGAGCCCAATGCTTGAAGCTGAGTCATAGATTGACGGAGATCCGCTACCTCCAAAGAAAGACCCTGCATGCGGTCAACCAGGCCAGAAAGCGGATCCATGTAAAAAAAAAGACGGTTTTGGTGGCGGCTGTATGTGAGCAACAAGAGCATGCACAGAAAATAGAGCTACTGACCTGACCCAAACTAGGGAGGATAAAGGGTGACCCCTGTCAGACCCTCAAAGCTCTCCCTATGCTGCTAAGCCCATGCCCGGATCCAAATGGTGGAACGAGGCATGCCCGCGTACCTAAGACTGATGACCACTGTAACCCCTACAATAGTGGAAGGGGCACGGCCACCGGTGCCCTGCTCAGTATATGGAGGGAACCGTGGTCGCCTCGGATCCAGTCAGAAAACACACAGATACACAACAATGTCTGCACACTTAGCTGAAGGAGCTGCAGCCGCAGTGAAGACGGATCCAAAGACAGGCTGGCAATATCCAGAGTACTTGCTGCTGCAGAACACAGGTCCAGTGAAAGGATAGCATACAAGGGAAGATACTCAAGCAAGAGCTACAACTCAAATGAGAAATATAATCCACACACTACAAAAGGAGGAGGGGTGATTTAAAGGCAGGGAAATCAAACGCAGGAGGAACAGCTGGGAGGAAGGAAACAGAAAGTAAAGAGCTCATCACAGGGGCGGAGAAACAGAGCAGTGAGAACTCCTCCAAGCTCTGGTAGTGACACACAGGCCGCAGCCAATGTGCACAAGCTTACGTTTATTAAAATGAACCAGGCATGGATCCCACAGGACTTGTACGTACCTTGTGCAAAATAGACATTTATACCAGTCTCAACCAACCATTCTTGTACTCAAGTGCACTTATTCTTTGTTTTATTTTGTTATATGTCCTAATATTTTGGGGGATATAAAAAAATGTAAAAATAAAATATAACACAAATCAGTGTTGGCTATCTATTCATCCTTCACCGCCGCTTCCACCTACACCGCCACGTCAACCTACACCGCCACATCCACCCATCCACCGCCTCCTCAACCTCCTACTCCTAGATCCAGATTGTTATTTTTAATTTTTCTGTATTTTATGTTATTTTAAGTCATTTCCCTATCCATATTTGTTTGCAGAACAGTTGCCATGCTCTTAAGCACATTTTGATGCCTTTTGCAGCCCTCTTGCCCTTTCCAGGACTATTTTAGAGCCATTTTAGAGGCCCAAAAGTTCGGGTCCCCATTGACTTCAATGGGGTTCAGGTACGGGGTCAAGTTCGGGTCAAGTTCGGGTCCTGAACCCGAACTTTTTTTTCAAGTTCGGCCGAACTCGTCGAACCCGAACATCCAGGTGTCCGCTCAACTCTAGTTAGGTCATGTGACAGTTTTATAGAGCAAATCGTTACGGACGTGGCAATACCTAATATGTATACTTTTTCTTATTTATTTAAGTTTTACATAATAGTAGCATATTTGAAACCAAAAAAATGATGTTTTAGTGTCTCATAGTCTGAGAGCCATAGTTTTTTTTGGGCGATTGTCTTAAATAGGGTATCATTTTTTACGGGATGAGGTGACGGTTTGATTGGTACTATTTTGGGGGGCGTATACCTTTGTGATCGCTTGGTGTTGCACTTTTTGTGATGTAAGGTGACAAAAATGGCTTTTTTGGCACTGTTTTTTATATATATATTTTTTTTTTACTGTATTCACCTGAGGGGATAGGTCATGTTATATTTTTTATCAAGCATGTTCTTATGGATGCGGTGATACCAAATATGTACACTTTTTTTTATTTGTTTCACTTTAACACAATAATAGCATATTTGAAATATGTTCTGAGAGCTATAATTTTTTTAGCGATTTTCTTTTGTAGGGTCTCATTTTTTGCAGGATGAGGTGACAGTTTTATTGGTATCATTTTGTTTGACATACGCCTTTCTGATCGCTCGGTGTTGCACTTTTTTTTTGGACAGTTTTTATTTTAATTTTTTATGGTGTTTATCGGACGGGGTCGATCATGTGATATATTTATAGAGACGATCGTTACGGACGCGGTGATACCTAATATGTGTATTTTTTTTATATTTTATTTACATTTTTATTTATTTATTTTTACTTTTATTATTAGAATTTTTTTTTTTTATTAAGTCTCACTTGGATCTTGAAGATCCAGTGGGTCGTATGGCTGTACTATACTTTGCAATGCTCTTGCATTGCAAAGTATGATACTATCAGATTTCCTGTAGATGGCAACACCGGACACCTGTGCAAAGCGTTTGGTTGTCATGGCAACCATCGGGCGCAGCCATCGCAGCGCGGCAGCCCCGATGGTTGAGAGAGGGAGTCCCCTCCCTCTTTTAACCCCATGGATGCCACTGCCGCGCCATCTAAGGGGTTACAGCGGACACTTGCTGCTGATGGCAGCGGCTCAGGAACGGAGCCGCTGCCATTAAATACAGAAGGGGGGCTGCATCGGGGGCAGGGGGTACAAATGTGGGCAGCGCTCGAAAGGGGGGGGCACAGATGGGGGCAGGATGCATGGATGGGGGGGAGGGGGGACCGCATCAGGGGTAGGCAGGGACAGATGGCGGAGGCAGGGCTCACAAGGGGGGGTTTGGAGGCGCACAAGGGGCACCAGGATGGGCACCAGGACACATTACTTGATTTCAGGCTCTGATCTGCAGAGCGCAGATCAGAGCCTGAAACAGGTACTTTTACACTGCCGCGATCCGATCTCCGGCAAGGGACTCTGATTGGTCCCTTGCCGGCATTACTACACTGTATGCTGTCCATGACAGCAGCAGTGCAGGGGCAGAAGCTTTAAGGCTACTTTCACACTAGGGAAAGGACGAATCCGACAGGCTGCTAACCCTGTCGGATCCATCCTGCCACTATTTTGCCGTGCCGCCGGACTGCCGCTCTGTCCCCATTGAATATAATGGGGACGGGGGCGGAGCTCCAGCGCAGCACGGCAGTGCACGGCGAGAGGCCGCCGGACTAAAAGTACTGCATGTCTGACTTTTTAGTCCGGCGCTTTTTAGTCCAGCGCCGGAGCTCCGCCCCCGTCCCTATTATAGTCAATGGGGACGGAGCAGCAGTCCGGTAGCACATCGAAATAGCGGCAGGACGGATCCGAGAGGGTGAAGAGCCTGTTGCATCCGTCCTGCCGCTAGTGTGAAAGTACCCTAATCCAAGCATTTTGTAACGCTTGGATTAAAGAGCTGCCATGACGTCTATACACGTGCTAGCTGAACGGGTTATGTGCAGCTAGCACGTATATAGCCGTATGGCAGTCGGGAAGGGGTTAAAAAGTATAACATATCTGACACCCTGGTGTGTTTTTAAACATGCTGTTGGTGATCATTGTCAACCATGCTTTTACCCATAGCTATATATGTTATGGTCACTCTGACATTATTTGCCATTGCTGTCATTGGATTCTTCAACTTAACCCCTTAGTGACCAGCCTGTTTTGGGCTTTACTGACCAAGCGTTTTTCTTTCTTTTTTCATTGTCGCTTTCCAAGAGCTATAACTTTTTTATTTTTCTGTCCATAGAGCTGTATGAGGGCTTGTTTTTTATGGGACAAGTTGTAGTTTCTCATTGTGGTTTTCTTATTAACTTTTATTAACTTTTTCTCGGAGGGAGATGGGGAAAAACCAGCAAAACCGCCACAGAGATATTACGTTATACATTTTACGGCGTTCATTCTTTGGTATAAATAACATATTACTGTATCTTTATTCCTTGGGTCAGTACGATTACAGAGATACTAAATACATATAGGTTTTTTTTATGTTTTAATGCTTTTTTGCAATAAACCCCTTTTTTTAAAAGGAAGAAAATCTTTTTGCATTGCCTCTTCCTAAGACCAATAACTTTTTTCTTTTTCTTTCTATTGAGTTGTTTGAGGGCTTAATTTTTGCGGGATAACTTGCAGTTTTAATTGGTATAATTTTGGGGTAAATTATGCTTTTTGATTCCTTTGTTATTAATTTTTTTTGGTGGTGACTAAGAATAAATGAGCAATTATGCCTTTTTTTTATTTTTTTTATGGCATTCACCATAAGAGATAATTTACATGATATTTGTGTAGTGTGGTTCATTATGGACGCAGAGATACCAAATATGCGGGGGAGACTTTTTTGGGAAATTTTTTTCATTGAAAAGCATATTTTCAATGGGAAAAAAAAATGTTTTTATTAGAATTTTATTTATTTAAAAAATGTTTTTTTTTTAAACTCTTTAACCACTCAATAGTCCCACAAGGGGACTATAACAGCAATATTTAGTTTGTTTTAAAAATACAATGCACTATCCCTATACTGACATTGACTAAACACTATACCAGGCCCCAGCCAGCATTTACACACATCGGCACCTCGTGATCGCATTTGCAGGGTGCCGATGGGAAACAGAGGGAATCCACTCTCTTAGCCACAGCTTACATGTGGCGGGCACAATAGCCCATTGCATGTAAGGGGTTAAATGCCCGGATCAACACTCCTGCCTGTCCGGGTTGTTAGAGCAGGAGTGCGGCTCTCATATAAGAACGCACTTAGACCGGGCCGCCGTGAAAAGGCATCGGCCCAGGCTATGGCCCTTTAGTGACTGCCATAACGGCGTATTGATGGTCACTAAGGGGTTAAAAAGCATCTCTCAGTAGATTTTTACCCATGAAACTGACCTTTTGCATGTGTATTTGGCAGCTGAAGACATCTGTGTTGGCTCCATGTTCATTTGTGCCTACATTGTTAAAAAAAATTAAATAAGTCTCTAGGAGCAACAGGGACTTTGCTGTTACTCATAGATCCTCAGCTCCTTTTAAAACTGGTCACATTGCACTTTGATTTACAGGGCCAGACGTGATGATGTTGGCTGGCTTTGCCTGACTGGCTTTGTCAATCAAAGAGCAGAGGGTGCCACAGTTTCAGAGAGAGCAGAGCCTCTAGGTATATTGACAATGCCCCCGCTCCTCCTAGAGGCTCATTTACATATGTAACATCCCAGAGTTATGTTACAAAACTCTTTTACCCCGCTAAAACCTGTTAAGTGTACCTGCATTGTCATCCTGTGTAATTTAATGTCACATCCTCACAAATGTGCATTGGAATTCTTGTTAAATGTAAATTGTTGTAATTTCCATGTACACCAGCAGGTGGCAGCAATGTTTACCAGGGATCTAGAGCCAGTTTAGCATTTCTAGACTGGAATAGTACATTCCAGTTTAGCTCCCCCTTCTTTGAAGAGGTGTGGAATGTTCACACATCCTGCCTCATGGGTGGGGAAGGAAGTTTGTGTTGGTGTGCCAGCCACCCCGGCTAGGGGAAGGCTGTGCTGGTAGGAGCTCCCAGTTCTAGGGATCCCAAAACAGAATCTTGTCTCGGCTAAGGCATTGATCATCATTCCCAGCCTGAGCCCTTCAGCCTTAGCTGGTGGAAAGCAAGCAGCCACCTCCAGGACTCCAGGAAGAACCATACCCTGTGAACATAACTGTGAGTAACATCCAGAGACTAGGAGAAGCCAAATTCCTCCTCAGCTAGTCAGTTCCATACACAGCAGAAGATAGATAGAGCAGAAGATATAGATTCCTGCCATATTACAGAGCCACAAGCAGACGACTTATCCTGCAAGAGAGCTCCAGGCACATGATAGAAGCAGAAGACAGATTCCTGCCATACATTGCCAATACCTGCTGGGACTTCAGACTATTGCTGTATCTCATATGGATTACTGCTACATCAAGTAAAGACCAGTTTGAGTTATATTCCAAGTCTGGATCTCATTCATTGCTACCAAGTTCCTCAATTCCTCCTACTAGCAACACTCATTTTATTGAAAGTAAGCCAGGATCCAGGAGTCCAGCCGTACCAAGGTAGGAGACACCGTTGACACCATTGATATTACCACACAGAGAGATTACACCACTCTGGCATTCCTAACCTCTTACGTGAGTTGTAACACCGTAAAGGGCCCTGTGTTAGTACCCTGTGCATGCTGCAATTGGCGTCACAAACAAAAACTATTAACTATCATTTACACCTGACCCAGTCATTGCATATTATAGCGTCAGAGTGCATTATTACGTTCCGGCTTACTGCATATTGTGGCGTCACAAACAGGATCGAGCTGTGTGCCAACAGAACCTGATCCAATTGTGTGCTTAACCGGATCAAATTGCATGTTTCACAGTACTGCAAGATCTGAGGATTGTGCAAAAACCCTGAGGATTGACTTTGTTGCTTTGTTGCTGTGCCAGAAAGCGCTAAACGTGCGCTCCAGCACTCAAAGGGTTAATTCGCCATATTTGCAAAATGGCGATGCTTCTTCATGCCCAGAAGCGGGAAAACTCAGGAACGCCCTCTCAAGACCGCAAAGATGCCAAATACGCCTCCCTAGAAGCGGGAAAACTAAAGCCTGCCCACCAAGAACTTTGCAATGCGAGCCAAGGGAGTGCAGACTCCACCCTCAAATCCTGAAAGCACCCCGACAGTGGAGCCAAGGAAGATGGCGCTCCCTCCTCTAAAATGGGATCAGATGGCGATCCAGGGAGAGCTTGTTTATGAGATCCGGGTCTCTCAGCTTGTCAAGAGAGCTGGCCCCTGCACGTTTGGAACGTCCCCTGTGCCAGCGCATGCCGCCACCAGAGAAGAGGACATTGCGTCTACAGTCCGGACCTCGGAGGCTGTGGATTCCTCCGCTGCTACTGCTGACAGAGTTGAAGGTGAGACGTCCCCCAAGATGGCCACCGATGCTGAGCCTGCTCCCGCGGAGGATGCCGCTGACGTAGCTGCCCAAGCTTCAGACCAGCCTGCACCGCAGACAGCGATTGGATCCCGCGATGACCACCAGGAGGCACCGGAATCGGACACCTGGCCGTGACATCAGGTAGGAGCAGCTGCTCTCCCTGAGGCCCAGGCCCGGTCCGTATCTGCCCCTGCACCTCTCCCTGAGTGTCCCGATACCTCCAACAGGCCTAGGCCTGCTCCACCAACGACACTTACTGGTGCGGCGGAGGTGGCCGGAGCTTCCACTCTGCCGCCCCCAGTACCAATACTATCAAACCGGTATGTTTTAACCCAGAAGTCCCTTGGGAAATTACCGCCTATGCCCAGACGGCTTGGGAATACAAGTCCGCCATAGAAGAATGGGTGAAGCAGGTAGTAGATGAACCCCAGCCAGGAGACCCCAAATTGGCCAGGCGCACTGGGACTGTGGTCTGGTTTTCAGTTGAGAGAGGAGTGGGATTTCTCCAGGACAGCCACTCTGGGTTAGAGATCTTTGTGGGCCACCCCTCAGTCAAGCGACATTATCTACCACAGGCCCGTCACAATCTGTACGCAGGGGATCAAGTGGAGTATACCCCTATGTGCTCCGTCCAAGGCCCCTTTGCTGCCTGTGTGACTCTGCTGGATAAACCATTAACCCCTGCAGTTACCCCAGAGACCTGGCAGGAAGACCCAGGCTCTGCAGGGAAAGTCAGATTCTTACAAGAAACCCCAGAGGGCAGGTTGCGTTTCAGAGAGCAAACCCAACCAGAACCTGCACATCTCATCCCTGACCTGGCTGCACCACCAACACTACGGGTGTACAGTGTTAATTTTAGGACATGGTCAGATATCATAGTCAAGTATCAAAATAATGCCAATGTGACACCTGACCCTGATACCTGACCCTGACGCCTGACCCTGACGCCTGACCCTGACGCCTGACCCTGACGCCTGACTCTGACGCCTGACGCCTGACCCTGACGCCTGACCCTGACACCTGACTCTCATATCTGAGTTTGACTTATGCTCTTCATAGGTCAGGGTCAAAGTGAGAATGTATTTGTATGCTAAATCACACAACCAAAGTATGTCTATTGCTGAGCTTATAGCTCTGTGCCTAAATTGCTGTAAGATAACACATTACAGTGTTATGAGCGCATAGCTGATAGCTCAGTGGTAAGGAAGGGAACAAAGGATTTTAGGTTTACTGTGGTTTTGAATGCTACATCACTTAGATGAACAAAATGCCTAAGCTCATACAAGGCAAGCTGATAGCTCAGTGGTAATGCTGTTGCCCCATGTCCAGGCTTTCTGAGTTCAAATCACCTTTCAGCCTCAAAAAAATATTTACATTTTATTATGCCCTAGATAAGAGGCAAATTTAAATGATGTGTGGAGCTGATGTGTGACGATGATATCTCACTTCCTTCACTTCTCAGTGTCACAAAACATTTTAGCTTTACTGTGGTTTTATATGCTACATCACATAGATGAACAAAAATGACAAGCTTAACCACCTCAGCCCCCAGTGCTTAAACACCCTGAAAGACCAGGCCACTTTTTACACTTCTGACCTACACTACTTTCACCGTTTATTGCTCGGTCATGCAACTTACCACCCAAATGAATTTTACCTCCTTTTCTTCTCACTAATAGAGCTTTCATTTGGTGGTATTTCATTGCTGCTGACATTTTTAGTTTTTTTGTTATTAACCGCCTCCGGACCGCCTAACGCATATTCGCGTTCTGGAGGCGGCAGCCCTGCGCAGAGTCACGCATATATGCATCATCTCGCGCGAGCCGAGATTTCCTGTCAACGCGCGCACGCTCACAGAAACGGAAGGTAAGCGAGTGGATCTCCAGCCTGCCAGCGGCGATCGTTCGCTGGCAGGCTGGAGATGTGTTTTTTTTAACCCCTAACAGGTATATTAGACGCTGTTTTGATAACAGCGTCTAATATACCTGCTACCTGGTCCTCTGGTGGTCCCCTTTGTTTGGATCAACCACCAGAGGACACAGGTAGCTCAGTAATATGTTGCACCAAGCACCACTACACTACACCCCCCCCCTGTCACTTATTAACCCCTTATTCACCCTTTATCACCCCTTATAGACTCCCTGATCACCCCCCTGTCATTGATCACCCCCCCTGTCATTGATCAACCCCCTGTAAAGCTCCATTCAGATGTCCGCATGATTTTTACGGATCCACTGATAGATGGATCGGATCCGCAAAACACATACGGACGTCTGAATGGAGCCTTACAGGGGCGTGATCAATGACTGTGGTGATCACCCCATATAGACTCCCTGATCACCCCCCTGTCATTGATTACCCCCCTGTCATTGATAACCCCCTGTGAAGCTCCATTCAGATGTCTGCATGATTTTTACGGATCCACTGATAGATGGATCGGATCCGCAAAATGCATGCGGACGTCTGAATGGAGCCTTACAGGGGCGTGATCAATGACTGTGGTGATCACCCCATATAGACTCCCTGATCACCCCCCTGTCATTGATCACCCCCCTGTCATTGATCACCCCCCTGTAAAGCTCCATTCAGATGTCCGCATGATTTTTACGGATCCACTGATAGATGGATCGGATCCGCAAAACACATACGGACGTCTGAATGGAGCCTTAAAGGGGCGTGATCAATGACTGTGGTGATCACCCCATATAGACTCCCTGATCACCCCCCTGTCATTGATTACCCCCCTGTAAAGCTCCATTCAGATGTCCGCATGATTTTTACGGATCCACTGATAGATGGATCGGATCCGCAAAACGCATATGGACGTCTGAATGGAGCCTTACAGGGGCGTGATCAATGACTGTGGTGATCACCCCATATAGACTCCCTGATCACCCCCCTGTCATTGATCACCCCCCTGTAAAGCTCCATTCAGATGTCCGCATGATTTTTACGGATCCACTGATAGATGGATCGGATCCGCAAAACACATACAGGCGTCTCCCTGGAGCCTTCCAGGGGGGGTTATCACCCCATATAGACTCCCTGATCACCCCCCCTGTCATTGATCACTCCCCTGTAAGGCTCCATTCAGACATTTTTTTTGGCCCAAGTTAGCAGAATTATTTTATTTTTTTCTTACAAAGTCTCATATTCCACTAACGTGTCAAAAAATAAAATCTCACATGAACTCACCATACCCCTCACGGAATCCAAATGCGTAAAAATTTTTAGACATTTATATTCCAGACTTCTTCTCACGCTTTAGGGCCCCTAGAATGCCAGGGCAGTATAAATACCCCACATGTGACCCCATTTCGGAAAGAAGACACCCCAAGGTATTCCGTGAGGGGCATATTGAGTCCATGAAAGATTGAAATTTTTGTCCCAAGTTAGCGGAAAGGGAGACTTTGTGAGAAAAAAATAAAAAATATCAATTTCCGCTAACTTGTGCCAAAAAAAAAAATTTTTCTATGAACTCGCCATG